>NC_022020.1:8421364-8463137 GCF_000317375.1 Microtus ochrogaster
TGGTTCAGTGTGAACTTACTATGGTGGTTCAGTGTGAACTTACCATGGTGATTCAGTGTGAACTTACTATGATGGCTCAGTGAATGTCCAGCCACACACTTTAGTTCAATAATAGGCAAGCTCTTTATTTCTTTTATTAATTCTTTGACAATTTCCCACATGCCTTTACTGAGTTTTGAACATTTTTGCCCTTGCCCTCTCTCATCTGCCCATCTCTCCTGCTGCATCCCTTTGTCTCAGTAACTTCTCACCTGCTTAGATGTTTTTCCCCCATAGATCTTCACTGAGGGGTGAGTCCTTATAAGCCCCTCCCTCTACCACTACCATAAATTCATGAGTATAGGGTCTTTTCAGGTCTACAACACTGTTTTACAACACACTTCCCAACCTAGGGCTCCTACATTCTTTCTTTTCCTTTCTTCCTCAGTGTTGCCGGAGCCTTGAGGGTGGGAAATAATAGAGACATCTTGTTTAGGGCCAGCATGTTCTTTCTTAAAAGACCAGAGAACCAATATTTGAGGCTTTGAGTGCCACAAAATTCCCATTACCACCATTCAGCTCTGTCATTGGAGAGTGAAAGCAATCATGAATCACACATTAACAGATGGGTGTGGTTCTGTGCCGACTTACCTGTCTACAAATGGGTGTGACTCTACACCAACCTAACTATCTACAAATGGGTGTGGCTCCATTGCAACCAAACTGTCCTTTATAAAACAGAGAGGTAATAGTTTGCTAAGCCATAATAATGCTGACCAAGGCAATGTCTGTTCTTATCTGAGAGTGTTTTGTGTATATATGTATATACATGTGTGGACAGAACATGTGCCCATGAGCATGCACATGGAAGCCAAAAGAGGATATTTAGTATCCTCTGTCACTACCTGCCTGATCAGCTTGTTAGGTGGCTCACTTCACATAAAGCTCACTGCTTTTCACCAAAGCCAGCAGGCACAGGCCCCAGAAGCCCTTCTGTCTCTGTCCCCTGCTTCAGCTAGTACTGGGGTCATAGGTAAGTACAGCTACACCCACTTTCTTATGTGACCTGACCTCAGCTTATCTGTTTGGACAGCAAGTACTTCACCCACTGAGTCCTCTCCCTAATTCAACTTCAATTCTTTATTTAAAGAATTGGACAAGAGTAGCCAATAAGGAAGATTTCTGAAGTCTGGGTCCCCACTATCACCTACCCCAACCACTGCAATCATTTAGAACTGATCTCTGGCCTGGAGTTTCCCACTCTGACTCAGCATGTGTAATAATCCACTGTGCACTTCTCCCTGAAATTCAGTCTCCATTACATGACTACCCTGAACAGAACCTTCCCATGCCTCCCAGGTGCTCTGAGAAGGACATCAGTTGGTTTATCATGGCTAACACCATGCCTGTTGAACCCCATCCTATCGTAGCGGCTTGCCGCCAACTGTGCAGGAATAATGAAGAGATGCACCAGGATTTGCTATGTACTCAGACTTCTTCACTTAGTTTATTGTTCAGAGAAATTAAGGCCAAGTCCCAAGCTTAAGACAACATTAGTCTATTTCTCTTCCACATGAAGTAGGGTGCATGCCTGAGGGGCTCTCCTCCAATCCATGGTGTGGGAATCCACACTTCTTCCTTCCTGAAGGATATATGCATATACAAATATACATATATCTCAACCTATTGCTATTAAATACACAGAAACAAGAGAGAGAAATAGATGAGACACATGGATGCTCAAGTGTCCAGATATCCATAAGCACACAAGACATACACACCAGCTGTAGGAATGAATGGGTCCAGCAAGATGGAATATAGGATTAGTGCACAGAAACAAACAAACAGGAAAAGCAAGGAGGAGCAATTGTTTAATCAGTGTCAATCATAGTGTGAATTATTAGTTGAGCATGAAATATCACGCAGGAAGTAAGCTCTCAGCAGGGGGAATTCTTGAACCAAACCAAAGTTTAAAACTGCAAAACAAACAAAACAAAACAAACCTACATAATCAAGAAGAGTCCTGTAAATTTTAAAACACTGGATCATTTTGATTCTAGAACTTCAGGGATGGTGCATTTCCATTAGGGAACAGAAGATCCTCTGTCCTAGGTTTCCCTCTGAGGAAAGGAGAGGTAGATGGGGTCTTCAAACATTTCCAGGCAGACAGCCAAGCCAGTGATTCAGGCATGCATGTACTGTAAGACATGCTGTACTTCCCTCAGGCTGACATCCAAGATCCTCCCCATGCCCAATCATATCTCTTTATTATGTCTTTAAAATAAAGACCAAATTTAGAAAAGTCAGTGGTCTCTATCCTGTTTCCAAGGCAGAGAGCTATCAAGAACTGGTAATTTGCACACATCTGTCACCACCACCCCCGTGTGTGTGTGTGTGTGTGTGTGTGTGTGTGTGTGTTGTTGTTGTTGTTGTTGTTGTTTTTGTTTTGTCTGGTAGCCTGCTGCAGTCTCTCAGAGGTCAGGTAATCACAACAAGAGCTTGCCAGGGGCACAGCCAAGAGGTCCAACATATCCGTCGACTTTCTGAGCAGCAGAGGCATTCGAGGCCAATGTTCAGAGCTCTGGAGATGAATGCAGACATTTAAGGTCTTTCAAAGCTTTTGATTCCTCAGTTGAACACTGTGGATAGCTGGGTATTTCGTTGTTTTTACCCTGGTTGGTTCTAAAACACTTATTAAGCAGTCTTGGTGACAAATTTGGCGCTGGAGGAAAACATCTGTCATACTGCTGGCAACCTGTGCTTGTTGAGCTCACCATTTCATTGGGAGAACCAGATTAGTTGCTCCACATTAGTTTACTCCCTTACACGCGTATTCTCAGTGAAACCCTGCCATTAGTGCCGGCCATTCCAGCCAGCTAACTAGCTAAGGGCAACTGCTGTCTCACTGACAGAATCTGCCATCATCTTGGGTTAGTCCCATCAGAGAAGCTCCACTTCTGGTGCCCAAGTTAACATGATGCCATCAGGGCAACAGTCAAAACACATTTGAGTCTGGACTCCTGTGAAAACCTATCACTGAAATAGACTCCTCGTTGAAGGACCAGAGCTTCCCTTGGCTGAGGGTGAAAATTGGTTCTGTGGGGGAAAGCTTCAAAACCATTTCAGCCATTAAAATGTGACTGGACATATTAGGAAAACAAGAGGGGGTGAGGCAGAGTGTGGGGACTTCTAAGGGAGTTGAGGAAGAACTCCATTCAGAACATGCCCAGTAGTCCTGTGCTCATCCTCAAAAGCAAGAACCTGGCCAGTCTCATTACCACTGGGCAATAAACACGCATGATCCATTTATGTAACATAAGTAGATATGGGATTTTACCAAGAATTAATAATGCTGGGTTGAGGGTCTATTCGGTAAGGTTGAGTGTTTGCCTAGCATGGCTAATATCTGGGCTCAATCCCCAACACTACAAAAAATAATGATATGGGCCAGCAAGATGTCTCAGTGGGTTGTCAGTTGTCACAACCTTGATAACCTGAGTTTGATCCCAAGAACCCACACTAGAAGGGGAAAATCAACTCCTGAAATCTGTCCTCTGATCTCCTCATGCCTACCACGGTATGTACACATCAACTTGCTCTCTGTCTCTCTGCATGTCTCTGTCTCTGTCTTTCTCACATACACACTCAAATACACATGTACACACCAATTAATTATAATAATAATGTGGGTAATAACAGTGTCGATGCAAAGGGCATTGGGGTATGCTGAAGTTAATTCCCTAGAAGAAATAAAAGAAGTTATAGGCCAAAGCTGTAGTCCAGAATCTGGACTGCACTTCTATTCTGTCCACCAGTAGAGGAACCAAAGCTGCTAGAAACACTCAGAAAACAAGAAGAGGGCCTGATGGCCACCTAGAGGGACTGGTTCAGCACCAAGGTTCCTAAGGCGTGATCTCCAGACAGCAACAGCAGCAGCATCACCCACTAACTTCTCAGAAATGCAGGATTGCTGGCCCCAGTCTTTACCTGCTTATCCAGAACCCCTGGAGGTAGGGTGAGAAAACTATATTTTATTAAACATCAAACTTTCTGGCTCCAGCTTGTAAAAGAGTGCTATAAAGTAGTCCCACACCAGTTCAGAATGGAGTATAATAAAAGGTTCTTAATTTAAGGGTAGACTCACAGATCACAGTCCTCTGCATAAATGGGGAACAGAAGCCAAATCCAGAGGGAAAGAGAAAGAGAGAATATGTAAGTTTTACAGCGGCATTTATAGTATAAGAGACCATGCTCAGCGGACTGGTATCTTAAAGGCTATTGACTGAAGGAGTTCCCACAGCACCTCTCCCTTTAGTCTAAATAAGAGAGTTCTAAGCCTAATACAAAAGTATATACAATAAGAACAAATATCAATGGTGATCTCAAAAAATTAAGAAACAACCTACGTCAAGACCCAGCAATACCACTTTTGGGTATATACCCAAAGGATGTTCAATCATACCACAAGGATATGTGCTCAACTATGTTCATAGCAGCATGTTTGTTATAGCCAGAACCTGGAAACAACCTAATGCCCCTTGACTGATGAATTGATAAGGAAAATGTGGTACATGTACACAATGAAGTACTAACAGCAATAATAATAATAATAACAATAATAATGACTAACAATAATGACATCTTGAAATTTGCATGCAAATGGATGGATCTAGAAAACATCATAGTGAGATAACCCAGACCCAGAAAGACAAATATCATATGTACTCAATCCTAAGTGTCTTTTAGACATAAAGCAAAGAAAAACCAGCCTACAATTCACAATCCTAGAGAACCTAGATAACAAAGAGGACCCTAAGAGAGACATACAATGATCTAATCAACATAGGAAGTAGAAAAAGACAAGATCTGAGTAAATTGGGAGCATGGGGACCATGGGACAGGATAGAATGGAGGGAAGAGGTGGGGGAGGGGGAACAGGGAAAAATATATAGCTCAATAAAAACAATTTTAAAAATTAAAGAAAAAACTATCTCAACAATAAAAAACAAAAAAGAATGAATATCAAGTATAAAAATAAGAATTACAACCAACATAAACAATATCAAACAAAAAACATATGCTAAATGTTTCAATAATTATCCTATCCTAAGGAATCTATGTCTTGTATTAGAAATGGCTTGGCCAAGTCTTAGAAGAAAATAAGTACAACTATCTAGTCTTCAACCACATCAAAGACCTGAGAAGGGAAATAATATTACTTGGGTAAACAGGAGGTACAACCAAATAATTTCCAAAATGTGCAATAAACAACAGAGACAGCAAGCTATCTGGACAATCACCCAAAGTCTCATTTGCAATATTGGAGCAACCAATTTTGGCTAAGGCCTAGCATAACTGACAGACCATTATCAGAGGCAGGAAAACTTTCAAAGCCGTATTACCCTACCTTGGCAAGATTTGGCAGTCTTTTTTCTTGTATTCTGCTTATCCTGACTGGACACTACGCATTTTGTCAGTGGTCAAGGCAGGGGCAATTCTTTGCACAAAAACCAGTTTTGCAAAGAACTAAACAAGTTCCAAGTGAAGTGTCTTCAGTGCCCAACATTTTCTCAGAAATAGATCGGTGCTGCCAGTAGCAAATGTGTCTCACATCAACAGAACCCTAAGTTATTTAAATGCCATATTCTACAGTTCTTTAAAGTGGTTGAAGATGACCTATCTATGCAGAATACAGTCTCTATGTATCTAAAGAACCTGATTAATCTATTAGTGTGACAAACATGGGTGGCTATTGACCTGTAATTCTAAATAACTGTATAGCTTAAAGAATAAGACTTCATATAAGAATATTAAACAATCTTTAAACAACTGTGCAGCAATTGAGGACAATGACCTCAAAATGTAAACAATGTATAAGTGTCTTAATCAGAGGTAGAATGTATAATGAAATGATAAATATATCCTAAAATTGTATTAATATACAAAATATCTTAATCAGAGGTAGAAGCATGCATGTATAAAATATGATAAATACGATAAAATAACTTTGCCTAAGTGTACAAATGTTATAAACATGAAAAAGGAGCATATTTAACATAGCAAATATAATTTGAATTTGTATCAATATACAAGAATCCATACCAATGTAAACTGTCTATAAATAATAACTCACAAGAATTCATTCTATTACTCTCTATTACTATTAGTGTGAGTAAGCTCACACTAATCTACCTATTATCCCATCCAATTTCCCTTTTTTTTAAAAGAGATCCCTGAGCCTACATAATTTTCACCCCAACCTTGAACCCTTTAACAGTTATAATCAATCCCTAATTGATAGCCCTAACCCTGAAGACAAACTTTGTTAGGAGAGGAGACATTGTCTTCTAGAATTGCTACCAACTGTCATGGGGGCAATGTTCTTTCTATGGGATCCTGTAAAACTAAAATGATGGTTAAGTTTCAAGATTACTGACTGGTATAATTGCAAATACTCTCTGAATAGTCAGTAGGATTTTTCAGAAGTTCTTATTTGAAGTTCTGGCCAGAACATTGTAAGAAGGTGCACCATTTTAACTAACCAAATTGGAATCATTTTGAGCAGCTAGTACCAAAACAAATCTTAAAGTAGAGTTATCAGCATCATAACATCATATCAAGCAGGTGGAACCATTTCTTCCTGGAAACTTCAAAGATTACTGCAGAAAAAATTTATCATTCATTATGGATAACTTAAACATTATTCATATAGACATAAATTCAATGAAATGAGACAAAAATTGGTATGGAGAGAAGTAAAATTTTTCCTAAATTCTTTCTTCTTTCTGTCCCATACCAGAAGGCTCTGATATGAGACAGAAACTTTGAATTTTCTTTTAACAACATGCTTGGATTTAGAGAAGGATAGCCATTGTCCAACTCCAAAGCCAGCTTTGATTTTTAGGTAGAGATATATAAATGTTCAGGTAATAAAATTTTACTGTACAGATGATACAACAACAGAGTAAGATTTCTCTTTACTTGGTGATTTTTTCCTGAATAGCTAACTTTTCTTCTTTAGGCATTTAGATGTCCAAGGTCCCTCAACTTTTTGAAGATGAGTATCTTCCTGTAAAGACAAGAACAGAAATTTGCCCCAACCCTTATGAGGTTTCCTTCTTGCCTGTATGATTGTCACCTCTGTGGATGAGCTGCCATTTCTCTTTCTCAAAAGGTTTCTCTTTTTCAAACCAAATATTTATTAATTTTGATGGTATCCATAGCTTTTCTTCTCTTGTGAAAACAAGGGCAAAACACCTTCCCCAATGTAGCATATCTCCTGGTTTTCATTCTGAGGTCAGCGCATTGATGAAATACACTGGCTGATTTAATTCAGAAGGTTTTTCTATTATCCAATGTCTCTCTGCTACCATTGTTTCTATCTCATTAGCATTAAGAAAATTCAAGGTTAATAAAGCATTATGCAATCTATTTCTGGGTATTTTCCATCTCTTTCTGTTTGTTTAACATATCCTTTATAGCTCAATTTGATCTTCCTATAACTGCCTGACCTGTAGGATTGTTTGACAAACCTGTAATATGCTTTATATTATAATAATCAAAAACTGTTTATTTTCTTAGAGACATATGCTAAGTTATTATTTGTCTTTATTTGAGCTGGTATACCCACGATGGCCATAGCTTCTAATAAATGCATGATTTCTAAATCAGCCTTTTCTGAGCTCAAAGTACTTGCCCATTGAAAACCTGAATAAGTGTCAATGATGTGGAGTTCATATTTTATATTTTCAAAATTTGCAAAGTAGAATGCACCCATCTGCTAGATTTTATTCCTTAGAGTATCCTTTGGGTTACTCCCTGCAGGTAGCAGTGTTTAATTATAGAAAGAGTAAGACATCTCCTTATAATCTCCTTAGCTTGTTGTCATGTAATAGAAAACTCTGTCTTTAAACCTTTGCTATTGATATGATATTTTAATGAAATTATTTTTTAATTAATTTATTTGTTTATTAAAGATTTCTGTCTCTTCCCCATCACCGCCTCCCATTTCCCTTCCCTCTCCCAATTAAGTCCCCCTCCCTCATCAGCCCGAAGAGCAATCAGAATTCCCTGCCCTGTGGGAAGTCCAAGGACCACCCACCTCCATCCAGGTCTAGTAAGGTGAGCATCCAAACTGCCTAGGCTCCCACAAAGCCAGTACATGCAGTAGGATCAAAAACCCATTGCCATTGTTCTTGAGTTCTCAGCAGTCCTCATTGTCCGCTATGTTCAGCAAGTCCAGTTTTATCCCATGCTTTTTCAGACCCAGGCCAGCTGGCCTTGGTGAGTTCCCGATAGAACATCCCCATTGTCTCAGTGTGTGGGTGCACCCCTTGCGGTCCTGAGTTCCTTGCTTGTGCTCTCTCTTCTTCTGCTCCTGATTTGGACCTTGAGATTTCTGTCCGGTGCATAATCAACTTTATATGGAAAAACAAAAAACCCAGGGTAGCCAAAATAATCTTATACAATAAAGGATCGTCTGGAGGCATTACCATCCCTGACTTCAAACTCTATTACAGAGTTGCAGTATTGAAAACAGCTTTGTATTGGCATAAAAACAGAGAAGTCGACTAATGGAATCGAATAGAAGACCCTGACTTTAACCCACAAACTTACGAACACCTGATTTTCCATAAAGGAGCTAAAAGTATAAAATGGAAAAAAAGAGAGCATCTTCAACAAATTGTGCTGGCAAAACTGGATGTCAATCTGTAGAAGAATAAAAATAGAACCATATCTATCACCATGCACAAAACTCAAGTCCAAATGGATTAAAGACCTCAATATCAGTCCGAACACACTGAACCTGATAGAAGAGAAAGTGGGAAGTACTCTACAACACATGAGCACAGGAGACCACTTCCTACGTATAACCCAGCAGCACAGATATTAAGGGTCTCATTGAATTTTTATGAAATTCTGAGGCCTTCATCACATTTCCAATCAATTTCTGCATTACCTTGTGCTAGAGGACCTGGCAGACTCATATGGGAATGGATGTGTGTTAGGTATACAAGACAAAGCTTATGCCTGATTATATCTTGAATCTGAATGAATAATAAAGTCAATTCTATATCATCTGGTATAAATATAGCAGTTTCAATATGTAAAATAACCCTTTCTGCATATTGCAAATCAGTAACTATATTGACAGGTTCTTTAAAATTCCATAATACCATAAAAATAGCATATAATTCTGCTTTTGAACAGAATTATAAGAACTTTGTCCCACCTTATTTAAATCTTCTGATCTGTAACCTGCATTTGCTGATTTATTTGCATCAGTACAGAATGTACAGGCCCCAGTTATTGGTGTGCCACATACAATGCAAGGAAGGATCCAAGTAGTTCTCTTTATAAGGTTAATTTTTTTCACTTTTGGGATAATTGCTATTAACCTCTCCTAAAAAAATTAACACATGTTCTTTTCCTGGGTTCATTGTCTTCACATCTTTTTTTAATTTCATCAGTTGTAAAAGGAACTATAATCTCTACTCTTTTGTTCCTGCTAGTTGACAAAATCTCAACTTTCCTTTTATAATTAATTCAGAGAATTTCCCACATAAGTTTTTAATTATTTACTTGGTTTATATGGTTAAAAAGATCCATCCTAAGATAATATCTTCCCTATGCATTAAAATTCATGCAGGGGAAATTCTGGAAGGCAATATGACTAGACTTCAACTAAGATTTGGATCCACCTGATCCATATGCACCTCCTGTAATTTCTCTTCAACCACAGTTAATTCTTTCTAAGATTCAGCTGTTAATACCCTGGGACTATTTAAGTCTTTGCCACCATCTAAGGTTTTATTTAAATGAATTATTAGATCAGAAGTTATTCCAACACCTGGTTGTAGGCTAGAAATGTCTCCTAACAATCTTTGAAAATCATTAAGAGTCCACATTGGTCTTTCCTACTTTGTGCCTTTTGTCTTTTAATTTTCTGTAAACCTATTTTATAACCTAGGTAATTGACAGAGTCTCCTCTTTGCATTTTTTTCAGGAGTAATTTGCAGT
This sequence comes from Microtus ochrogaster, assembly GCF_000317375.1. NCBI lineage: Eukaryota > Metazoa > Chordata > Mammalia > Rodentia > Cricetidae > Microtus > Microtus ochrogaster. Next base: position 8,431,364 of record NC_022020.1, read on the forward strand.
CCTCATTTAGGCAAAACTTTCTTTACTTCTTTAAGCATTCTTACTTAGGTATCTACTTGTGAATCAGATAGCAAAATGTCATCCATGTAATGGTGAATTATAGATTTAGGAAATTGTTTACATATTATTTCTAATGGTTGACTTACAAAGTGTTGGCACAAGGTGGGGAAATTATGCATTCCCTGTGGGAGAATGGTCCATTGGTATCTCCTAGTAGGCTGAGAATTATTACAAGTAGGCCCTGTAAAGGCAATTTTTTTCTGTCTTTTCTTTCTTGTAAAGGTATAGTGAAGAAACTATCTTTTAAATCAATAACTATAGGAGTCTATCCTTTAGGTAACAGTTAAGGTAAAGGAAATCCAGATTGTAGAGGGCACATAAGTTGAATTACCTTGTTGACAGCTTTTAGATCTGTTACCATTCTCCTTTTTCCAGATTTCTTTCTAACAGCAAATACAGGAGAATTCCAAGGGTTGATTGGTTCTTCAATGTAGTGATCATCTAGTTACCTTGTGCTAGCTGATCTAAAGCCTGCAGTTTCTCTGCTGTTAAAGGCCATTGCTTAATCCATATTGGTTTCTCAGTTAACCATCATAAAGGTAGGGCTGTTGGTACCAATAAAGATTTGCTAGATGCTTTGTGTTCTAGTACAGCCTCAAAGGCTGGTGACCTTTGTTTAAAGTACCTTATAATATCCTTCCCAGAAACATGAATTTCTGGGACTGCAGGAATGTTAATCTGGATATTCCATTGCCATGACAGGTCACAACCCCATAAATTCACTGCAATATTAGCCACATATGGCTTCAGTCTTTTTCTCTGTCCTTCTGGCCCTATGCATTCAACCCATCTTGTGCTTTGTTTCACTTGAGATAGAGTTCCAGTTCCTAAGAACTGAACATGTGCCTCTTGAATAGACCAATTAAGATGCAAAGATTCTGTGGTAATGATAGTTACATCTGCACCTGTGTTCAGAAATCCATCAATCTGCATCTAGAACTTCAAAACAGCTAACTGAGATGGTTCAGCCTCACAGACTATCTAGTCAGGACTTCGGATAAGCTCTACACTTTCCTATTGCACAGAGACGGAACAAAAAATAATATAGCTAGCTCTTCCAGAACTTGACAATTTCCTAAATTTTCTCAGGGCCCCTTAAAGATGCCATCACCTCCAGACAACAGGACTCAGTTTATAAAACACAATGTTCATATTCCCAAGAGGTGGGATGGGTTGTTTTTGGTCATTTGGTGGTTTATGGATGTTTGCCATCATTTAGAGAAGTTGGTTGCAAGTTGTTATTAATCATGGCCAAGAAAGAAACCAAACAATGGAGGTTAGATTCAAGGATTTCTTTCTGAAAAATTAAAAAAGGGGGAAAATAGGAATGATAGAATAAAAGAGTAGATTATTGAATCTACTTTTAAGCTAAAAAGCAACTACTAATCTGAGATATTTTATGTGGTATGGATTTTTGTATATTAATGCAAATTTAAGGAAATTTTTTGTTACAACATACTATAAGACATTGTACTTTATGCATCTCATTTTAAAATGTCAAGTAAAGTTCTAGTCTTTTGAAGTTATTTAGAATAATAAAGAAATACAGGTTAGTAGTTAGTCATCTATAACAATCAAACTTATAGTCATGTTAGGTATGTTTTAAAGATCAAATGGAGATATATTTTAGATAGATAGTATTCAAACACTTCAGAGAGCTACAGAGTATAGCTTTAATATATCTTAATAGTGAACTGGTTCTTTGGAGCCCATTCCCTATGGAAGGATACATTGCTCAGCCTAGATACAGGGGGAGGGCCCTGATCCTGCCTCAAATGATGGGAAAGACTTTGTTGACTATGCTCTCTGTGGAGTAAATGGGGGTGTGGTTAGAGGAAGATGGGGGGAGTGGGAGAATGAGAGGCAGATGAAACTGGGATTGGTATGTAAATAATGTTTTAAAAACAAAATGAAAAAATTTAGAGATGTCTTAATAACATAAAGCTTTCCAGACACAGAGACACACCTGCTCCTGGCAGCACCAGTTTACTTCAGAAAAGGATAGCGGGTATCGAAGAACCTCCATATGCCTTGAATGTGGGAAATCTGGCCATTGGGCAAGAAACTGTCCTTGCCTCAACTGCTGACAGTATGGTGTCCAAATTGGAGAAGCAGGACATCAAAGAAGGACCACCAAACTTTATCAAGACAAGATATGACAGTCCTTCAAAGTTTCTGCTTCATAGAAAAGTCCTTGAGATATTCTGAACCTTGGGTGACTGTTCAGGCAGCCAGATATTTCTGTCATCTCTATAATTATGGAAATTGTTTGCTCTGCACTTTTTGTTTACTCAGGTAATATTTATTCTTCTTGGTTCTCTGATGGGGTTGAAGACTAGATATTGATAATTTTACAGTTTTCCTTGTTACCAAATTCAGAAAAGAAACTCACAAAAGAGATGTGAAGATTATAAGATTGGTTAAGAAACATAAAAGTATAAGTTGTTTAATTAAGAAAATGTTTTAAAGTCTAAAAAGATATTTTTATTTTTAGGATGGCAATACAAGCTATAATAGAAAGTGGTTTAGGTATAAAACTTTTGACTCATTAAGATAGGATAGATAATAGAGTAGTTTCTTTGAATTTACCAAATGTATATGGACTGGGCATTGTAAATATAATCCTTACTTGATAATTGTTCTTATTGTATATAGTTTTACTGTGCTAGAGTTAAAAATCTTTCCTTTTTATTTAGACAAAAGGGGGAAATGTTGTGAGATATTTTAGCCAACTGTGTGAAGATGTGTTACTGTTTAACTATGTCTGCCTATGGTACCTGACTGCTTTAATAAAGAACTGAATGACCAGTGAGACACAGAGGGGGTCGGGTATACAGAATAGGGGAAAGGTTAAAAAGTCAAGTGGCAGAACAAATATTAATAGAAACAGGTTAATTTAATTTATAGGCATTAGCCAGGAATAAGCCTAGGCTTTCATAATAAGTCTCTGTGTCATTATTTGTTTGGTATTCCCACAAGAAATTCATACTGCAGATTCCAGATTCCAGTAGCCCAGAGAGTCAAGTGGAGCTAAAACATGTACCATAACACACTCAGTTCTAAGTGTGACCTTCAGCATCTAGGAACCAGGAAGTTCTGATCTCTCAGAATAATAGACAGATAGCCTAAGTCCGGTGAATTCTCAGGGCACAATGGAAGGTTACGGCAAACCTGACCAAGAGTGCCTAGCAGCCTTAGCGTGTTCTCCTAGGACCTTACCAGAGCTGGATTCTCAAGACTTATCACAACCCTTTCCTACATTTTTCTTCTCTCCTTCCCAACCTTCCTTCTTTCTTCTCTCTCTCCGTTCCCTCACATTTAGTCACATTTTAAAAATGAGTTGGAGTATTTTGCCTGTTTGTGTGTCTGTGCACCATGTCTGTGTGGTGCCCAGCTAAGCCAGAAGAGGGTGCCAGTTCTTCTGAAACTGGAGTTACAGATGGTTGTAAGCTGCCACATGGGTTCTGGGAACTGAATCCAGGTCCCCTGTATTCTTATGCTTTTAACCTCTGGACCATCTCTGGGCCTGCAAATGTGTACTCTTAAGATTTGCTGCAGCTCACACCCAGGGATTTGCACATGATAAACCAGTACCTCTCTCTCCCACACATGTGTAACAAACCCTGAACTGAGCCCTGAGAAAAGACACTTGGATATCATGTGTGACCATGAGACTCTCAACGTTTACATCAATGTGGCCAGCCAAAGAGTTACCCCTTCAGATGGTGACAGATTATACCGTGGCTTCTGAAGCCACTGGAGTTTAAGGTGATTTTGTTACCCAGCCAAAGCTAGCTGACACAAATATTTTGTGCAAGTTTACATAAGGAAGACTAATACCCAAACCCGTATGGAGTTCACCCAGCAGTTAAAGCGACTACGTATGTATTACACCGTGAAGCTGCCAGGCCTGGTGCACTTGCCTGCGAATTAGCTCCATTTTTATATTCAGGCAAGAGGCGCCTGGGAAATAATTAGCCATGGAGCTTCTGGCTTTCCATAATAAATTTGAGGGCAACTCTTTATTTTTGCTAAAGTTAAAGAGTTTTAGTGACAACAAATGTTACTTACACCTTTCTTGGAATAGAAATGTGTTTGCTTTTAACCAGCTGGGGACTCATTAGTGCACCTATCTTTATCTCCCTGAGTCTTTGCCTCCCTTGCTTATTTCTGTTGTTTTATTTTGGCCCAGCATTAGAGTGCTGTTTGTTTTCAACACAAACTTTAATGGGCTGAGCAAATCAGGAGGAGAAGAACCGTCAACTGCATTGTTGGTGCGTACATCCCCAGCGCTGCTGGCAGGGGCTTCGCAGCACAATTGCAATGAATGAACTGCTGACAGCTGCAACAACAGCAGCAAAGCATCGCAAGATAGACAAGCTGCATGAAGTGTCCATCAATTGCAGCATCGCAGATAAAGACCGTGTACCAGAGTGACACTGAGAAACACGGTCTTTACAGCATATTTTCCTACAAGGCTTCATCCTTGAAAGATTTACAGGTGGATAACCAAAATGAATGATATCTTTTGATGTGTAATAAACAAAATTCATGTTTTTTAAAAAAGAAATTAAGGGCAGCAAATATGGAGATAATTACTACCCTGAGTGACTTAGGTAGTCTGAAACTCTCTCTCCCCATCTCCTCTTATTTCCCTACCCATAAAACAGCCCAGAGACTCCCTTCTGTAGTGTGACTGAGGAAACCTCCAGCGGTTCTTCAGTGCTTGTGAACCTAGCTTCTGCCCAGAATTCTGCTATGCACTCATGTACCACACACACACCATACTTGTAATAGCATATGCCCCCACAGAGAGAATCACCCTTGGTCCCAGCCTACGACAACATAAAGCCAGTTCAGGTAATGAATTTCAAGCCTGGATCCCCAACATAAAAATTACAAATACAGACTTCCAGCCGGGCAATGGTAGCGCACGCCTTTAATCCCAGCACTCGGGAGGCAGAGGCAGGCGAATCTCTGTGAGTTCGAGACCAGCCTGGTCTACAGAGCTAGTTCCAGGACAGGCTCCAAAGCCACAGAGAAACCCTGTCTCGAAAATCAAAAAAAAAAAAAAAAGAAAGAAAGAAAGAAAGAAAGAAAGAAAGAAAGAAAGAAAGAAAGAAAAACAGACTTCCAGGCCTGACTGGGTGGATGACAAGGACAGTTCTCCCCACCCTCACCCCTCCCAGGCCCCTCAGTTAGGGGCCATGGGCAAAATCAACTACAAGTCGCTTAGCAACTCCAGGTGGGTGGGTGGGAGAGCTGGCTCTGGGGTCATGAGACTGAGAGATGGACAAGGCACTTCACCCTGGTAGCACAGCAGAGCTGACCCTGTGGGCAGGGATACTGGTGAGCCGGATGGGAGGTGAGGGCAGGAGAGCTGACATCCCTTGTCAGCTATGTGGTGACACAGGTGAGAAAAAGATGCTCCCTGTGCCTCTTGCCTCCAACTATGTGCAGGAGAGCTGGCCTCAGGGTCACGAGATTGGATAGCTGATCCTGCCCCTCACAGGCTGCAGCACGCAGGAGAGCGGGCCTGCAGCTCGCCTGAGAGACACACTGGAGCTGACCTGTTGGCAGTAAAGCAGATGAACCAGTCCTGTAGATGTGAGAACAGGAGAGCGGCACCTGCCATTTCCCTCATATGCCAGATGGTGGCATGGACGAGAGAAATATGCTCTAACAGCCCCCCATACCCTTGCCAACTGTAGCAGGCGGGAGAGCAGGCCTCAGGGGTATGAGAATGGAAGAGCCGACCCTATCCCTCACCAACTGCAGCAACTGGGAGAGTGGACTATATACCTTGCATGGGTAAGACAGTACCTGGCTCTGGTAGTGTGAGTATGACAAACCCCACCCAGGGCTTAGAAGCAGGAGAACTGTCCCTACTCCTTGCTGCCTGCTGCACTGGGTGAGCTAGCTGGGCGGTGATGGAGAGGTGGCCCTAGTGAGGCTGTGCCCAAAGATGTCTGGCGCCATGAGGACCTAAATCTGTGTGTGCCTTCCCAGCCCTTCTGCACTGGTTGTTTGACCACAGTTTTCCTGCTAAGTCCTTGGTAAGAGTTAGGACCCAGGCACTCGCCACAGACACTCAACTGACCTCACACGGAACTCCTGTAGCCCTGAGCTGGTCTCCACCTTCTGTCTGATATGCAGTCTTAGATCTTGTAACGAAGCATGAAGGGGCATCCTGAGGAAGCAATAGAGGAACAATCCCAGAAGTCCTTGCATCATTGGCCTTCTCTCGCACCCTGAATTTTGTTGAACATCTATTTAAGTAGGTCCCATGAATTCTCCAATGTTCTGGACAGTCAGACCCTCTGTCAGAAGAAAATCGTGATTGATCCCATGGCTTTCAAGGCTTCTTTAGGTCTCTTCTGTGCACTGGCCCCAGCAGCCCTATGTCATCCCCTTAACCCAGCCAATAGACAAGCAAAAGACACCTGCTCATAAACCCCAAAGGCCATAAGGATTACTTAATGTAAGTCAGCTCTCCTGGGCTGTCAACAAAAAGTGGAGTATTACACAGTTCTGATTTCTCTAACCTTCTCTGTCACTTCCAAAGCCTGGAAGAAATTTCACTTTACACTTTTAGACTTTTAATTCAGCCTTGTGCTGTGGCAACCCTGACTGGTGATGTGAACACACACTGGTTTGTTTCCATGCACTCTAGGTCAGGGTCTCTTCACAGTCTGCACAGTACTCAAGTGTAAATTGAGTCCTTTGTGTGGCCACTGCCCTTTGTGGGTCTAAAGGCATGGTGTGTGTGCCTCTTCTGAGTCACTTGTAAAACACACATCTCATGAACAGACCATGCGTCTCTTTGGAAGAATCTATTTTTCTTATGAATCTCTTAAGTCCTCCAGCTCATCCGGAAGGAGTCACCAGCATGGCAAGCTGTGGCTATTCAACTGCCTGGCTGCATTTCCCTGTCCTGGGTGCCTTCCACAAAATATGCTCACAGAGTCTTTGTACCTCAAAACCCAGTCCTAATCCTAGCTTTCAAGCATAAATCACAGGATACTCAAGACCCGCATTCCCGTCTTCCTCCCAGCCACACATCTCTTGAAGCCATCAGAACCTCTTAGAGTCGGATTTGCCTCAGTTTACATGGAATGAAGGGTCCTGGGCAAGCTGCTGGAACCCTCTCAAGCCAGTGTTTGCCTACAAAAGGGCACTCACTCTTGACATTTTTGAAGACACTCATTTTACAACCCACTTTTCCCACTCAAATAACCACCATCTGTGTGGCGAAGTGGGAAACAGAGTGGCAGCCATTCTCCTCTCGTTTCGCTTGCTTTGTGTTTCATTTCCTTTCAACTGATGGGGAAGAGAGAGTCAGCTGCACCAAGTCCCAGCAAGCTCCTTGCATGAAATATCATCGAGCTTGCCGTTTGAAACAGTTGGCTCTACACCCTGTACCATAATCCACCAAACCCAAGGAAGATCCATCTTTATCCATACTTGAGACTCTCTAATGCTTAAAAGCCAACTCTGTCTACAGCTTGAACTTGTCTTACAACTCTGGAGACTTTTAAAAATACTCTGTTAGGGGGTTGAAGGCATGACTCAGTGGTTAGGAAGTTAAGAGTATTACTCTTCCAGAGGACCCGGGCTCAGTTCTCAGCACCCGCTCTGTGACTCACAACTGCCTGTACCTCTGGTTCAGAGGCTCTGACACCCTCTTCTAGCCTTCAAGGGCATCAGACATGCATGTGATACACAGACATCCAAGCAGGGAAAGCACTTGATACACACAAAATAAAATAAATCCTTTTTTGTAAGTACTCTGGTATCATGATGGCTTCCTGGGCATCTAGGGTCTCATGACCTGAGGATGGAAGACCAAATGGAGCAACGTCTCCCCTCTCTCACTCTTAACACACTTAAGAGCAGTTGTCTGGCTATGTGCTAAGTCCTGGGTCAGCACACACCTGGCTCTCACCTTATTCCCAGAGACTCAGCATCTTTTCCTCATCTAGTCGTCTCTTCCTGTGAACTCTACAAGCATTTACTGATCAACTAAATAAGTAATCGTTCTGCTTCGTTTCATCTTTCTTGAAAGAGAATCTAGTCCTATTTTGCCATTAAAAAATCTCCATCACAAAAATTATAATTACTAATAAAACAAAAAACAAAAGCAAATACCTTGTGTGTTAAGTCAGTGACTTTCTGTAAAATGCATTTTTCATGTTAAAGAGAAAGTGCTCTCGTCTCTTGGCCGGCTCAATAATATCTAAGAGTAAGCCTGACGGAAGATACTTGTCGATGAATTTGTGTTTATTTTAAGATGCTGTTAGAACAGGCTGGAGAGAAAGGAGTGAATGGAAAATGCAGTGTATTTGCCTCTGCATGAAGCCCTCTCAGGACGTGGCGGCCACCCCACAGTCCACAGACACTGCACCAGGGCAGGCCAGGCGGGGGTGGCAACCATATGGGTTCGCAGTAAAACGGCACAGTTTGTCTCCACAGGTGAGAGGAAGTGCTGATGGGAGTGAATGCTGCACGTCACTAAATTTAAAGCAAACACACATTAAGAGTTCCGCTTTGATCTTGGCGGAAGGCAGATGACAAGAATAAGCAGCTCTCTGTTCCCAGAGCGGGCAACGTGTTTCTGACTACATATTGCTCCATTTTGACAGGCCCAGTGTGAGCACATCTGGCCAGACGGGGCAGTTTAACATCTGTGCTTCTGAACATTAGAGTTATTGTCGAAGGCACATCAGTGACCACACATGGATTTCTATTCATAATCCATGGGACTCACATTAGCTATTATTTTTATTGTCTCCTACCTAAATTAAGATGGGTCTCATGCAAACCTCTGTGATATTAGGGCTCTGAGCTGCACTTCCGGGATTGCTGGTGACATCCTTAAAGACAGAAATGAATCCAGATAACTGGAATGTGCTGTGCTCCTTCACAAAGCAAAAGCAAGCATCTTGAATCTGCTACTTCGCTCTTGGGCAACTCAGCCATCATGAGTACTCGGTTCGAGCACTCCCAGTACTGCTTCTAAGATAACCCCAGAGGAAATGGGCGACTGTGCTGGGGCAGTACAACACGAAGTAGGACAGACGGGTTTTCTCATGGTCTTAGAGAGTTTGGTTAGTGCCTGGTTGGTCCAATCCTGTGGGCTTGTGTTGACACAGAACAGCCTGGCAGGAAGGCGATGGAAAAGCAATGCTGCTCTCCTCCTGAGGGCCAGAATCCACAGCCAGAACCCAGAGACCAGGGAAGACCAGAGGGTGGGGAGGAGGGCTGTGCAGTGTCATTTTCCAGCCTTAGCTGTTGCACTCAGGAACTCAAACGCAGCACGCAGATTGGTTGCACAAGATGGGGCCTGTCAACTTCCATCCTGGATGGGGAGGAGGCTCCTGAGGTCCCACACTTCCTGTGCAGCTACTGGCAAGTTAATGATTTCTAGGGAAGGGGGAGTCACCTTCTTCAGTGGTATAGCCGCTGGTTGGTGTCCATGTTCCAGAAAGTAACTCCACCCGTGCTCATGCAAATGACCACATTAAACTCACGGAGTCATTGAAATGTCATGAAAACAGAAAAGGACTTGTTGGGATGAAGAAAGGCTTCAGTAAGACTGGGACAGGTGAGAGGCGGTAATGGGGTAAAAATGACCAAATTACATTATATACGTCTATGAAACAGTCAAAGAATAATAAGCTAATTTTTTTAAAGAATACAATGGCCAGAGGCAAGACACAGCATTCCATGAAATATAGTCAGACAGTGAGAGACCCATTTCCATCAGGTCCCATCTCCTAGTGATGCCACTGAACTATATTCAGCCATGAATTAACCCACTGATAAGTTCAGAGCCCTCTTGATCCCATCATTTCCCGAAAAGTACGTCAGCGGGCAGCCCAGTTTTTAACAGATGAGTCTTTGGGCACTTTGAATAAGCATTGTGCTAACTGAACGCTCTCATAAGACATCTCACAGCAAACTGAAGTCAACATGCAAAGTCGAGGATAAAGCCAAGGAAGGAAGGGAGGGAGGGAGGGAGGGAAGAAGGGAGGGAAGAAGGGAGGGAGGAAGGAAGGAAGAAGAAAAGAAAAGAACAGTTTTACTCTTGAATCAAGACCTAGAGGTCTCAATAGCCTTCTAGAAGGTTCTTCATCATTTGTGCTATGGATGTTCAGAATAAAATACTTGGTTCACAAGTGAACTGTTAACACAGCTGGTGTGAAACATCTATCACAATACTGAATATTACATTCTTGTTGGATATCAAGGTAAAAGCACCCACAGTTTAGAGGCTTGACCCAGGGACACTGGTTACTCACTCATCTGATGAGCCAGTGAGAATGTGCTGGTAGTTGGTTGGCTTCCTCTAGATGCTGATTCAGAGATCCAGGCCTTTTCCATTTTCTGCCAGCCACCCACCATTACCTAGGGCCTGGAAAAGTTTTTCTTCCCATGGGGGAAGAGAGGAAGGGAGAGCTGAAAGACTCCTAGGCCACTCCTCAGCCTGGATGAAGATGACCACTGCTTCTATTACTCAGCGTTCTTCATCAACTCTGCGGCTCTGTGTGGATGGAGGAGGCTGTCTCCTGGTGACCTGTCCCTATTGTCAAGAGGGGTGCGCTGACGTCATTTCCTCAGCTGTCTGGACAGCAGAACTGAGAGGGAAGTGTGTCTAGTGAGCTCACCAGCTCACGAGAGAGTGAGATTTAGGTAGGTCAGTTGGCATCAGTGAGCAAGTGAAATGTCAGGCTGTGTGCATGCGTGTACATATACGTGTATGTGTGTGTGTGTGTGTGTGTGTGTGTGTGTGTGTGTACATGTGTTTAATAGCTAATATTCTTCATTTGCAGAGTATTCTGTGAACCAAACGTATTTGAAAACTAGGGAATGATTCGAAAATTGTCAGTGTCCTCGTGAAGCTTAATCAGTACCTGCTGGCTGCTCTTCAGAGCCTGGAGAAGCCTCTGCAGCTAACACCACGTATGCCTTTTACATTGTTCCGCATCGGAACTCGGGCATTCTTGCGATGAATACATCCTGCAAATAAAGGGGGCTCGTTAGTTGCTGGTGCTGGGTAGCTGCACTGAAAAGTTGCTTGTTTTTACTCATTTCCACAAAAGAGCTACTCAGGCCCTAATGTCACTTGGCCCAATTAAATATATAAATGGCAAGGGGCCAAGTTAATTATACCTCTTGGGATTTAGACTAAACTCAGCAAGCCACAGAACAGGACAAATGGCCAAAGCTTACACTTCGCTTTGGGTCCAAACAAAGCTTTTGCCTTCATTTGCCCTCATGGGGAATACTGCGACCTGGTGCAAGGTGGATTCATCCTGGAAAGCCGTAGCTCTTTCTCCTCATTATGGAAAAGTTGAATGAATATTAACCAGACCTGGAAAGAGAGCTCGCTGAAACAGGGCCCATTACAGGGCAGTAAGGAGCACACACAATTGTTGACCATTCCGATTTGTTATGTCCCAAAGAAAGGTCACATATAAAAGAGTTCCTGAACAAGCCGCCCTCCTAGGAAAGTCTCAGAGGAAAAGCACTGATGATATTTAAGGAATATTTACAGTGATTCAGACAATGGTCCTCTCTATCTGGTTAAAAGCTCCTAAAAACCATCCTGGGGCTGCAGAGACGCCTACCAGTAAGATGCCTACCATGAAAACATCAATCCCAGCACCCAGTGCAAAAGTAAGGAACAGCAGCATGTCTGCAATATTAACAGTGGGGAGGCAGAGACAAGAGGAGCCTTGGCATTAATTGGCCAGCCAGCCTGGATGAATTGAGGGGCTCTGGGTTCAAAGGGTCCCAAACCCCAAAAAGTAGGTGAAAAAATGGTTAAGGAAGACACTTGATGTGGACCTCTGGCCTCCACACATGCATGCCCATGTGCACACACACGCATACACCAACTACACACACACATGTACACTCACGTATCAAATGAATGCACATGTGTGCACATATGCATGCACTCACATAGCAAGTACACACACACATACACACACACACACACACACACACACACACTGCATTCTGGAAGCTTTGGGCCCCTCCTCTTCTGCTGGTTAGCCTCTTCAGTGAGTCAGGATTTCTGCCCTAGACAATGTCAGCCAAGCAGCTAGCAAATCCAGACGCAAAGAATTTCCTTAAAAGTGAGCAGCAACTGGGTCAGATATGAGCCTGCAGTGCATCAAAGTCAGCCAGCCTCTCTGCAAGCTAGCGATGTGCTCACCCCCGAAAGGGAAAGAATACCAGAGGACTTAATCTCCAAGTGATGTCCCTGTTTCCCACTAATTTCCTTCTTCTGACAGTCCAGATAGCTTCTCTTCCTGGAGCCCTTTTCCCAGCACCTCACACACCTCCTCTTGCTAGAGAGGGGAGCAAAAGACAGCAGCTGAGAAAACACTGCCACAGCTTGAAAAGCCGAGCCCCTCTGCTGACGCCTGGGTGGGTGGACAGCCTGTCTCCCCTGTGTGTGAGGGAGAGTGGGGGTGCAAGCTGGGGCAAGGGCCTTTTCCTGGCTTCTATGACTTTTGAGGGATTAAGGTTATGGTGGGGGGGGGGATCTTGGAAAAGCAGAAAATAAAATTCTTAACACTATGTCTAGAATGGCAGCAAAGTGGTATTCCCTTCCACTTTTTAACTTGGGATTTTTATTTTATGTATGTTGGATTCAGCTCCTGGGTGTTTTCGGCTTAGTTTTAAAAAGCTTCCATCTCCACATTGTCATAGAAGGGAAAATAGAGCGAGGCTTTGCGCTGTGTACCAGGACCCTTACTTCCCTGTCAGACTGCAAGCTGCAATACACCTGTGAGTAGAAAGGACTCTGGGACCTTATCGGAGTTGGGGTCCCTTCCCAGACTGCACAAAGGGAGCAACAGGCCCAGGGAAGATGTGGAAACCAAGCTCACAAGTGCCAGCTGCACAACACAGACACACAGCCCAGATGTTCACCATGGTTCTGCCCACCGATGACCACATTCAGCTCTGTAAAGGCGACTTGGCATACACACAACTCAGAGAGTTTTGGTCAGAAATCACTCATCACCTCCATAGTTTAGGCAGGCATTCTAAGCTTTCAGTGGCTTAGCCTTCTTGTTCATCTAATTTAGACACCATCTCATACAGGCCAAGCCTTGACCTCACTATGTAACTGAGACATCCTCCTGCCTCAAGCTCTTGAGTGCAGGGAAGGCAAGCACAAGACAGCATGCTTAGCCTTTTCAAATTTTATTTTGGATTTTAGGTGCCAGTCATTATTTTAATTTATTGTATTTTATTTAGTTATTTGTTTACTGAGGTACTAAAGATCAAACCTTTCTACCACTGAGCCATATGTCAAGCCTTAGGCTTTTGTTCTGTAGACACCAGCAGACTAGGTAGTCCATCCACACCATACTAGTGACCTGGTCCTCCGACCAGCTGCCTCGGGAAAGTGTGCTCTGGGACCTAGGCTGCATGGAGACAGCTGTGCCTGGTGACATGAGCAAGTGTCCCTTGAACCTGGTGAGTTTGTTATCACGGTTGTTACTGTGTACGTTCTATCCCATTTATTGGGTTAGCTCTCCATGAACAGGACGGTCCGCTGAAATCAAAGCCATCAGCTGGGTGTGGAAGCCTATGCTTGGAATCGCAGCACTTCTGAGGCAGAAGCACAAAGACCATCAGTTCAAGACTAGCCTCGACTATATGATGAGGCCAGAGTAGCTGAGGATACAGAGCATGACCTTGTCCAAGAGCAGAAGGCAAAGCAGGAAAGATGGAGGAGAGCAAATCAAGGGGAAGTGGGGAAGGAAAGCACCCAGTGAGCTGGCCAGTGAATGAACTTCAAGCTTCTGGTCACATCCAGGGAATGGAACTCAGTGGAATGAAGTAGTAGCTAGAGTTCACTTGGCCTGTGACTTTTGCCTCAGACACCCCAGGCAGGAGGATGATATGGGCAGAGTAGATGGGTCCCTGCCACTGTATAAAGATGCATGTGTTCAAACATGGGAGCTGAGTAAGAGGTATGGAGTCTGTGGATCAAAAGCTATCAAACATATAAGCTCTTCAGAAAGGCCATCAGAAAGCATATTTTTGTCCCAACCAGCAAGATGCAAGGTGCTTCATTTCCAGCCTATAGTGAGGCTTTCAAGGAAAATTAAATTGTAGCTGGCTAAGAGTGCCTCCAAAAACCAAAAGCAGTACCAACGGGAGAGAGTGGGAAGGCTAGCGAAACTCCGTGATCTTTATTTCTACTGGACGAGGGCCTTAAACTTCCGCTATATACGTTTCCCGTGGCTTTTGGTTCAGAGGTACCCAAGAGAGAGCAAGGCCTGATGCAGGGTGCGAAGAGTGTTATTTACCACGCCAGGCTGTTTAGAACTCTCATTGTGTTCTTGGTAATTTGATTGTTTGGTCACGCCTCCTAATAAGTGAAATGTTACGCTGGAGTATTTGTTTAAACCTCGCAGCTTCGGATACAGTAGGTTGCCGCGTGATGTTTGCTAATGGCACACATGCAGTAATTCCTATAATGTGAAATCTCAGCCAGATTTAATGTTTAATTTCCCTGGGATTCACTCTGAAATTATTACAGACATTATGTATTCCACTCCCCGGACTTGAAATTAATTTCAAAACCAAGAAAAAGTGCATCCATTCGTGGGCCTTAAGGGAGGTTAGATGAGTAGCATTCCATTCGTCCTGAAGTTTCTGAGGTTTGAAATACCTGTTCATGTTCCTGCATTTGATCTGGGTTGACTAACTCCAAGGTTCCATTACCAAGACCCTTCTTTTTTTGTTTGGTTGGTGACCTTGGTCATGGGATGGTTTGATGAGTTCATGCCCTCACGAGGAACTGGGGAGATAGAGCAGTCAGCAAAGCGCTTCTGAGCAGGCATGAGCACCTGAGTTCGGTCCCCAGAACCCACATAGCAAGCTGGACATGCAGTCAACATGCCAGCTCAGACAGAGAAGGGGTTCACAAATCCCCTTCCACTTGAGGAGCTGTTCAGAGTTTATGTCTTCCAGGAGAAAGACAGGCAGTTTTCTTCAATGCTGTGGCCCTTGCTCACTTTACCATGCTCCAGGGGATGTCCAGAAAGAGTAGGCTAACAGCACAAACTGGTCTCAGTGGGTTATTTAGAAAGGAAGAGGATACAGCGAGGAGGACTGGGGAGTGAGAGATCTGTGAGGAGGGGGAAGTGGGATGGCTACAAAATACACAGTGTGGCGTTCTCAAAGAATTAGTCAAACTCTGTTAATATATTCTAAAAGCTGAGCAGGGTGACATGCACTTGTAATGCCCACATTGGGAAGGCAGATAGAGCCAGTTCTCCTGAGATCTGCAGCCAAGCTGGTCTAGCAGAAGCAGTAAGTTTCAAACCTAGAGAGACCCTGTCTCAGAAAAAAAAAAAGGCATAGCTTCTGAGGAATAACATCCAAGATTTCTAATTTCTACATGCACATGCACACCTGAGTGAGTGTACACACACACACACACACACACACACACACACACACACACACACCTTTTCAAAGTTATAATAATCCTCCAGGCTTTATCTGTCTAACTGGCGGTACTGTTACATGTTTAGGATGATATGAAAATATTGCCAGCACACACAGCACTCAATAATCTGGTGAGAAAAATATAATCACAAAGCTGTCTCAACCTCTTCTTTGTACAGCCCTCTGTCGTAGGAACAGAGTCCACGACATGCACCACTTTGATTAGTCAATCAGTGCATTGGCAGTGCCTCCCATACCTGGCCCAAGTAGAAAGTCCGCTGGCTGGAAAAACTCCAAACATTTCAGAATAAAGCAACCAGGCCTGTGTTAAGTTGTGATCCAAAAATTCCCAGATAATAAATCTTTAATTTGCTACCCTGGCAACTCTCACCAAATTTGAATTAAAAGAATACTTTTCCACACAAAGCTTTGAAAGGACTAGTTAAAAAAGTTTTCCCTCTAACTGAGGCACACTTCTTACAGTCTAAAAAGAAATGGACTGGCTGGGGGTGGGCACATAAAGGGATTAATTCACAAGTTTTCCCCCAAAATGAATGACAGCTGTTTGGGACTTCAATTGCACTGATGTCCCATTAGGTTGGAAACATCCTGGGTCTTGCAATTATCTAATAGATTCCATAAAACCTTGTTAGTAAAATTCTTCGCCTCCCCAGTGTGGGACTCTGCCCAGAACTTACACCCTCAGAGCTACATGTAGCTGTGCCCAGTGCCCAGTGCCTGCCCGCCCGCCCGCTGAATAGGAAGGGAGTCCAAGGGATTAGTTCTTCCATGTGTGCTCATTTTCATCGTGTTGACCTTATTTGTCCATCTCTCCTTTGTTTGCTACAGTCAGTGACGGCTCGGGTCAAAGGGACATGTGACCAAACCAATGGCACAGAAGTTTGCCCAAAGCAGCAGAACCCACACTCCAGAAGTTTGAAATTGCTCTTCACCCGTGGATTCTATAATGATGAAAGTCTCCAGAAACCAGATCTCATTTCTAAATTTAAAATACAAATAAATCAATCAACTGACACCAAAAGGAAGATATGGCAAACCCAAAGTCCTGTATGGAGGAATGTGGCCCGAGGCTGCAGCTTCCTCTGACACCCCCATGGCTCCACATCTGTGTTTACTCCACTGTGCTGTTCTTAGGCCTCTGCTGTTTCCGCTGCACTGAGTTCAGGAGGACAGACAATATCGTTCTTCTTTGCACCCTCAGAAGACAGGAAATGAAGAGTGAAGTGTCGTGAAAGCCGCTCATTTACTTATTTCTTCCGCAAACAAAAACAGCTCCGTCACTAAATGTAGGAGAAGATGTAGGAAATAGGCAGCCTTGTGACCGCTAACGGGATGTTCAGTATACACAACCATGGAAATAGAACCACTGGATGATCCAGCTGTGCCACTCCTGGGTAGAGACATCCAAAGAATGCTGAGTCAGCACACCAAAAGGGCTTACACGTTTATGTTTACTACATCACTATTTATGATAGTGAAGATATGGGATCAGCCTAGATACACATCGCCAGATGAATAGTCAAAGAAAGTGCTATATGCATATGTAATATATATACAGAAAATAGAAATCTAAATAATGAAAGGGCCACTCCAGAAGTGCTAATGGCATTTGCTGAGATGGGGAAGACGGAAGAACAAGTGTGGCAGTAAGCCAAGAGCTCTACATTGGCACCATGTATAGCTAGAAAAATGAGAAACTAAACCAACAGCAGTTCAAGTGTTTATATACAAACATCATGTTACAGCACAAACATAATTAATGACAGTCACAATTTTGAAAAACAGTTATTCTGTAAGAGAGTGTTCATGATGTATTAACTAAAACACACAAACAAAAAAATTATTGTTATGATTCCACAACTTGAGAAGAAGAAACAAGAAGTGTCGAAGACCAGCCTCAACAAAAATACCTCTTACCAGGGTAGGGGCGTGGAAATTAAAGAAATATAAATAAAGACTATAAAGACGCATAAATAATAACAAGACAGAAACTATAGAAAGTATTGGGAGGGCATTCCAGTGACTAAAATCTTGAAATTCACTCGTGTTTATTTTTCCACAACTTTTATACCCAACATAAATGGGGTGAGAAGGTAACAAAAGATTTTATTAACATGATACAAAAGGATAACTCACACAGTCAATGGCTCTATCACTCTGAGACATCAAATCATTAGAATTCTGTAGTCTAGGTAGATAAGGTGCTCTAGATCAGGTATCCTGAAGACTGCCCCTCCCCAGGTGACCTCATAGTTACCAAAGAAGGAGCAGAAGTACATTTGCATATTCAGACCACCTGTCAGCATAGCATGGACTTACTAGAATGAGCTATTTTAATTTCCAAAGAATCAAACAAACACATTCTGAGTTGGGACGAGCAACTATGCTTGTCAATCTCCAAACTCTCTGACCAGCAGACAAGGTGGAAATAGGCCTGCATTTTTCGATCTCCACAAAGAAGTTCTGCTACCACTTGGTTTAATTCACCCTAGATGTTCAAGGCATTGATCAAATCCTTTACCAAGAAGAGATTTTAACAAGAGCCACCTGAACACTAGAGGCCTAGAAGTTAGGAAAGTTTACAAGAAGAGTGGGACTTGAGAGAACATAAAGGGAATGTGTACTTAAAAAATATTTTCTGTGCAACAGACACTGGCCAAGTTGCTGTACATATATATGCAACACTTAGACAGATTGGCCCAGCAAGGCGGGCACTGCTGTGCATACAGACAACACTTAGACCAATGGGCCCAACAAAGCAGGACATTATCTCCAACAAACATTTATTGATCATATGCTAGATATATTCAGCAATCTTCTACTCATTGGTGATATTACAAAAAACCAAAACACATACTCCTTGTCCTCATAAAGCAAGGTACTTGGAGGACACAAGCAATAAATAGTTTTTTCAAGTGGACACAGAGAATGGCAGATGGCGATGGACATTAGGGAGAAAACTAAAGCAGAGTAAGGAGTAGCTGGATGTTTCTCTCCTGCACTCCAGTTCCCAATTAACCACTTTGAAGTTTGATATTAATGACAAACCATTTGGCCTATTAGCTTAGGCTTATTATTAACTAGCTCTTATAACTTAAATTAACCCATTTTGACTATTCTAGGCTCGTGGCTCATTACCTCTCACCTTGTTTCCCGACAGCTGCTGACATCTCCCTCAACTCCATCTTCTTTTCCCCTGGGTCTCTGCTTGGATTTCCCACCTAGCTATATTCTGCCCCCCATAGCCAAAGCAATTTTATTTATCAACCAATAAGAGCAACACATATCCATAGTTTACAGAAGGGCATCCCACATCAGTAAGGAGTAAGCCAACAAGAGGCAACACAAAGCATGCTGAGAGCATGTAGCTGGAAAGTACTTGACCAATCTCGTTCCCTAAAGTGCTAGTTTTCTTAGCCTCTGCTTGCTTTCTATGGGACACTAGCTCCCTAGAAAGCTCATTGAATCCACAGTTTTGCCTGGTATTAATCCTACCAACAACCCCCAAATACCTTAAGGAGTAATTTGGCTAAATAATTGTTAGCCTACTATGAATCAAGGAAAATCTGTTGCTGTATTCAGCATGATTGGTTTTGGCCTACATGTGAATTTAAAGCTCCCACAATCTTGGTGATGTTCAAACACAAAATGAAAACCTCATCTTATATGCTAAAATTTGGGGAGCCCCAGACTCCATGAAACAGAGGCAACATTAATTCCATTTCTGGAAGAAGAAGAAAACAGAAACATAAATGTAGTATAAAGCTCTGTCCCCGCGAGCTTTGGAAGTACTTGGGAAGCGTGAGGACCTGAGTCAGAACCTTAGAAGGCACATTGTTCACAGGCAGGGCATGCCTGTGGCACAATTGTGCTGGAGATGCAGAAGACAACAGATCCCTGAAGCTTGCTGGCCAGTCAGCCTAGACTACCTAGTGAGTCCAGACCCCAGGAAGAGAGCCTGTCTCAAAGCCCTAGGAGGATGGTTCCTGAGGAATGACACCCAAGCTCACTCTGGCCTCCGTATTCACTTGCATGCACACACACATACACACACACACACATGCACAGGCATGCACTTGCACACACACGCACATGTACACAACATACACACACACAGAGAAGAATGGGTTTTTTCCTTCTCCTCTTTAAGCATTGAGTTATATTTTCTTCGCATTTTCTGGTTCAATACACCATTACATGAATATAAAATCTCATATTCAAAGCCCAGCTGACTACAAGGTATTTAGAACACATAGATTACACCTACCTGCAAAGTGCTATGGAAAGGTCAGCCCATCTAAATTTCCCAGCTTCTCTGTGTACAAATATGGCCTGGTCAGAGTCTGGGCTAAAGAAAGCGAGCCCCACTGTATCTTAGCAAAGAGATGAACTGGGGCAAGCAGAGTAAATATTAATTTTCATCAAAAGAAAATCAAACTTATCTAAGAACTTTATTGGCAGAAATGAAATCAGTTTCTCTATAGCAAATAGTACCGTTGAGGGATTGGTCTATTACCCAAGAGGGCCCTCTGCACCCTGTTAATCAGCAAAGCCTTACAGCAGGCTTCCCCAGCTCGGGAGGCTCAATGCAGTTTTTAGTGGTTTCTCTTGAATGTGAAGGGCCAGCCTGGGCCTGAGCCTAAGCAAGATTCACTATAGATGGTAATAGGCACAGCACATTTGACTAGGCGGAGTTCATTTCTACTGTGACCCTTGGGCTGGTCCTCATAGGCCACTTTTGTAGGAAATAAAGTAGGAGTATTGAGGTATCTTGAGGTTGCCAGGACCAAGCTTAAGAAATGGTGTTGACAAATGTGGCTTTAGAATACCATTATTATTACTACAAAAATATAATTTGTAAGACTGAGGGAGATGGTTCAGTCTATAAAGTACTTGCTGTGCAAGCATGAAGTCCTGAGTTCAGATCCTTAGCACCCACATAAAATCCCGAGGTGCAGTTGCATCACCTGCAACCCCAGCACCAGAGAGGGTAAGATGTGTGGGTCCTCACACCTTGATGGTTGTCCATCATGCCAAATCCACGAGCTCCAGGTTAAGTGAGAGACAAAAGACAAAATCAAGGCAGTAATACAGGGAAAGAGGCTCACACATAGCTGTGGCCCTATTGGAAACCAGTGGCCGCTGAGGAAAAGAAAGCCAGTTTCCTCAGTGTTGTGTCCCCTCCAGTGGATGGCACTCTACCCTCTACTTTCATATGGGTGCATATGAATGACACCGATTAAACACAGTGAGTTCTTAAAAGAAGAAGACGTGAAATTGGAGGGGCAGTCCGGGAGAAGTGGGGGGGGGGAGAGATCCATTATATTCATGTAAGAAAGCACCAAGGAACAACTTTTTTTGTTTTTTTGGGGGGGGGTTTGTTTGTTTGTTTTCGAGACAGGGTTTCTCTGTAGCTTTGGTGCCTGTCCTGGAACTAGATCTTGTAGACCAGACTGGCCCCAAACTCACAGAGATCTGCCTATCTCTGCCTCCTGAGTGCTGAGATTAAAGGCGTGCACCACAACGGCCCTGTCCAAAGAACAACTTTTTAAAAATTAAATGAGGCATAGGGCAATTGAGGACAGACACCTCATATTTGTTGTAATCTGCTGGCCTGGTCTGCCACCTGGGTACCCTGTCCCTTTAAGAGACAAGCACTGCCTACTCCCAACCTCCCTCCTGGATCTTCTGCCTCCTCTTCAGCCTGCTCCCTCTCTTTCCGTGCCTCTTCTGAAGAGGTAAGTACTGCCTCTCTCTCCTCTCTTCTCTCTTCTCCCCTGCTTCTCCTCCTCCTCCCTTTCCTTTCCCTTCCATAACCCACTAAATAAACTCTATACCCAAACTCTCTCTGCATGGTGTAACTGTCTGTCTCCCACTGAGGCCTCGGGCCACCCACCAGGAGACCAGACCCCCGTCATGTCTTTATAAATGATAACAATATTGACCTCTGTCCTTCACATGCATTGCACACACTCATACACAAGGTGGGGGGGGGCTGTGACGCGTGTGTGTGTGTGTGTGTGTGTGTGTGTGTGTGTACAACTTTTGGTGATTTGGACTCTGTCTTAGGATTACTATTCATATTGCTATATGAAACACCATGATCAAAGTAGCTTGCAGGGGGGCAGGTTATTTGGCTTGCTCTTCCGTATCACAGTTCATCATCAAAGGAAGTTGGGACAGGAACTCAAGCATAGTAGGAACCTGGAGGCAGGAGCTGATACAATGGACAGAGGCCATAGAGAGGTGCAGCTTATTGACTTTCTCCCCATGACTTGTTCAGCCTGCTTTCTTATAGAACCCAGGACAACCTGCCCAAAAGTAGGACTTCCCACCATGGGCTACATCAATAATTAATTAAGAAAATGCCCTGCAGCCTTGCCCACAGCCCAATCTTATGGAGGTATTTTCTCAACTGAGGGCCCCTCCTCTCCAATGACTCCAACTTGTGTCAACTTGACATAAACTAGCCAGCACAGAGTCCTGGGGTGTCTAGTTTCAGTTGATGGGTAAAAGAAGATCATTTGAGACATTGTGGCCCAGATTTCTAGTTAAGAGAGCCCATGAATTTACCTGGGGCCTTCCATCAACCAAAAGTTTTCAGAAAAAGAGCAGTCACCAGTACCATCATCATCATTCTAGACTCTGGTTTATTTGAAAATTGAGTAATTTCCATGCAGAAATATGAATCTTGTGTCTTCCTGCATCTGAACTTCTGGAGATGAAGAGCAGTGGCTGACACAGTCTGAAAATGCTAGAGAGTGAAGCTTGTGGAAGAGGAGGCCGCATGGAGTCTATCCAGGGTCTGGCCGGCTCCCTGTTAAAGGAGCTGACTGAACTTGATCCCACCCCACTTTACAGGAATTGCTTCTGTGGTGCACATGCTGAGGTTAACTCCAGAGGACAGGTTCCTCCCTCTCAACAAATCCTCTCATCCACTTACAGAGAACTTTGGCCACAGAGAATGCTCTAAGAATCAGCTCAGCTCTGAGCTTCACGGAGCTGTCTGGAAAATGCCCTCACCTGCGTCTCTCTGCCTGAGAATGCCCTGCGAAAGGGCGCCACTGATGTCAGACAATTCATGGGAACAGATGTGTAATAACCGCTGCAGGGCCTGAGCAAGACTGCATTCCCAATAATGCTCCCTTCCAAATATACCTAATCTCCAAGAAAAGTTGTCACCTGTTAATAGTTCTCACAAGCCCGTTCACCATCTCTGCCTTCCTACAAATCAACACCAAACCCGATGCTGTGCTCCTATCTCTAGCAAATGAATACAGCCTGTCTGCGTGATAGTCACTCGGGTTACAAAGCAATAATGCATCTGTCTGTGGTTCTGTCTTTTACCTCGAAGAGCACACACATAGAGACAGGAGTCTTGTTTGCCTCAAAAGCACAGAACTTTTCTCCAAATTAATTAAACAAATAAGCTCCAAACCTTTGGAAGGAAGAATTTGCTATCTGCTACAAAAATAAAAAGCTAGATGTCTAGTTTTACCTGACTTCCTACTGTAATTGCTTTCAAAGTTGGGTCTGTGTCTGATTGCACACAATTTTATCTAGCGAAGGGGTCCTGATAAATACAGCTGAAAGCCATGGGCAGAAGTAATGAGTGTGGGAATTCTTCCTCTTTATAAGCGAGTTCTTCTGTTCCCTTCTTGGGGTTTAGATGATAGAATTGGCCCCCAAAACTACAGAGAATAAATCATTACGAATCAACATACTACCTGTGTTGGTATTTCTAACTCTGTGATCCACCAGCTACCCATGGTGGGATTTTGTTTTTTAACTTTCTTCTAAGAATTTCATTCTCCTTGGTCTCCAAAATAAATAAAATACAGTGTAAAATAAGCACAAATGGGATTTTGAAATCCGTGCCGAAACCACATGAGTTAGAAGGGCCTGCTCGTATTTCCTTCCATTACTGTGCAGCCTTTCAGCATGGTCTTGTGTGTTCTGGGTTGTGCGGTTTTGTTTGTTTGTTTGTTTTTGTTTTTTCATTCAAATTTGATCGCATCTGATCTGATGAAAATAAATAGTAATTGATGGTGAGTTGGTCTGAGAACCATTGTACCATGGTCAAATCTCCACAGCTGTGACTGGACCTGTGAGGAACAGCGCCTCTGGCAGCTTCCCGCTGAAGGAAGCTCTCGGCAGAACAGCCAACAAGCCTACGAGAATCACCTAGGACACCCCTGAGTCCTGGAAGTGCCATCTTTCCTGGAAAGTGCTCAGCTGACCACGACAGCCTATAATTCCAATATTGCACACTGAATGGTATGATGAACAAAACATGCATTTGGTTCTTGAGACTGGAAGTCCATGACCAGGGCGCAGCGGCCGCTGCAGCCTTGGTGCTGCCTCACGATGTGACAGACAAGCTAGCAAGCCGACAAAAGAAGGGTTTGAATCCCTAGGATAAGTGGGAACTCCCACGATAGCTGCACCCTGCTGTCCGCGAGGCCAGAGTCCTCAGAACAAGATGTCCACCCACAGCTCCCACCTCGCAATGGGCACGAAGGCAGTGGTCTCCGTCATGTGTCGGCTTCCATGTCCACCTCAAACAATGGTAATTGCATTTCAACATGGATTTTGACAAATTCATTGAGGCCATAGCAAATATATATGAACTTTAAATACAAGTAGGTCTGATGTTGTCAGCTGTAATCCCCATGCTCAGGGGCTCAGGAAGGAGGACTGAGTTTGAGCCCAAACTGAACCATGAGATCCTGTCTCACAAAACTAAAATATAGTAAAGTAATTTTATTCTTTACTTTATTGATTTTATTCAAGGAGGAAAATTTCTTCCTCCCGTCCAGATCTCTGTTTTTAGAGTTGCTGGCCTGTTACTCTCCTTTGCCATCAAGAGGCCACACCTACCAGCCCACAACTGAAGCTTTCCTTGCTACATTCCTAAACCCCAGGCCAACATCATCTGTGTCTCCCTGCAGAAATCACCATTCTCATGAAGAGAATGACCCGGGGATCCCGAGAAAACCACGTCTTTACATGTGAGCCCATGCTTGCATGTCATCTCCTTCCTTCCAGCCCTTCCCAGCACAGTCCTGCACACCCTCAAAGGCACAGTCCTGAGGCACCTGCTCAAATAAAGCATTTCCAAACCAAGGATTTTCTTCCAACTCCCCCAGGGGGCCAGAGAGACAGCTCAGAGTCTCACTGCATAATCCTGGCAGCCTGAGTTCAAGGGTCTCAGAACCACAGTGGAAGAGAACAGACTCCCAAAAGTTGTCCTCTGACTCCATGAAGGCACTGTTGCTTGTGCATGCCTGCACTCATACATCACACACACGCGCACACACACACACACACACACACACACACATGCACACACTCACACACCCTTTAGAACACTGACTGTAGCCCTTTGCACACATCCTCCCTACTGGACCAGATGCCTACTTGATAGTAAGGGTTTTTCTCAGTGTCTTCTGCTGTTGCTTTAACAGAGACAAGAACCTACCTCTTCACCTTCACCCCACCCCCACCTGCACTATGAAAGTCTAGCTCAATTTTGAATTATATAATATTCTTTCAGAAACCAAAATGTTTTCAAAACAAAAGGAAACATAAGGATAGATTTATTTTTCTATTTCTTATCTTGGGAGCAAGGGGGAAAATCTTGCCTAGAAATGCAGCCATTCGAATTAGAAAACGAGAGTAATTATTTTGGTACCGGCAGCTGCTACAGGACAGGGATGAAATGTGGGTAGAGAGCATGCGTATCATTTAATTCTTGGCCTGCCTGTGAGGTGGGTGGCAAGATTCTCGTATTACAAATGAAGACCCCCGAGAGAGAAGGAGAGCCAGTGTAAGCAGGACTTAAACTCTGGCGCCTGTGCTCTTCAGCGCCGCGTGAGATCCCCTCTGGGTCGGCCTGCCTATTTAATATTCACTGGCAGACACAGCTCTGCTCCCTCTGCCTCCTAGCCAGAAAAGACTTCTTCCCAGTGCTCCTATTCTCCAGTCTATTTTCACGATTCCTTAAATAATTTCCTATATCTAAAAGAAAGAAACACTAAACACGGACAGAGGGAAGGCAGGGCTACTCTTCCTGAAGGCTGTCGTGGAATGAAAAACAATTCAAAGGAATTCTTTCCACCCCCAACCTTATACCACCCAGCACCCGTACTACAATCGGTACTTCCCCGTGCAGATAGCTTGCCCCCTAGTGGACATCAGCTCTAAGTGCTCCGATTTTGTGGCATACACAGTTTTTGTTTTAATTTGTGGTAAGAAATGCAATTAAAGGCCAGGTAGGTGGCTCAGCGGGTAACAGTGCTTACTAACGCGTCTCATGACCGGAGTTCAATTCCCAGGCCCCAATGTGCCACACTCTACACCCATATAAATAAATGTAAAAAGAAAATTAGATCTAATTTTTATCGTTATAGTTGTATTAATTAATGATGTCACATATTTTGTTCACTGGGAAATACAAAACAAGAGGGGCAAAGTTTTCCTTTCCCAGCTATGCTATCCAGGAAGCAATTGTAAAGTGGGTTTCATTTACAAGGTCTGCTTCTATAGCTCTTAATTAAACTCGCGATCTTCGCCAGTGCTCCTTCACCAAAGACAACCTGTGTGGGAATGCTTTCAAGACAGCATTAAAGATGGAGAGGTTGGGACACTTTCTGCTTGTCTGGATAAAATACTCTCGCAAATCCATCATTTTAAAACATCCCAGTCCACGTTCAATGCTAGTTGTAATTTCACTGATCTTAATTTCTTTACCACATATTATGGTTTAATTAAGCACAAGGCAGAAGCTTCCCTGGGCCATTTTTTTTCCTAGCCAACAAAGTCGAGGCTCTCTTACTTAAACCCAGAAACAAAAGGTGGTCAAAGGAACAGGGAAGTATGTTTTATTTAATATTTAGTTCATGTGTGTTTCCTTTCTATTGTCCACAGATAGTCTATACTGCTTCCCTATGTCCCAACTTTTCTTAAGTATGCAGCAATTCTCATCAGTGGTAGCAGAACCTGCACTGTGGACAGATCTGGTCACCAGGAACCCACCCTTCCCTCCTCCCGTGGTACTCAGTGGACAATGCACTCAGCCCTGGCAGATGCGCCCATTTGTTTTGCTTTTTTTCAAGGCAAATGAGAACATGGTGGACACTTAGAAATTCCTTTATTTTTAAATAAGACAAAACTTTGGTTTCAGGAAGTCCCAATGGGCTATGCAATGTTGACCTGCATGTTTAATTACACGTGTTCATGAATGCAATCCCTTGAAAACACCACGCAGAACAGAAGTATCTATTGCCAACCTCTTTACCCAGCCCACCTGCCTGTCACTGTCCTTCATCCCTCCTGTGCACAGAGGCGAGAGGAATTCCATCTATAGGCCAGGCATGAAACAAAACAGCTTTACTTCACAAAAATGCTCTTTCAGATCACTCAGCGTGGCCATGGCCAGAAGACAACTTGAGCCATGAGCCTGGGTTGCCTTCCCGTTCTTTATATCCATGCCGACAAAGAGTTAAAGTCACCTCAATTTCCAAAGACAGCTCCTGCCTTTGCTGCGCCTTTGTTCCCTACCCTGAGCTGCTGCTCAAAATAGGGCTCTTTGCCTTTACTAAGTCTTGCACAGTATTGAATAAGGCGAACCATCCTTCGGCTGCTCCCCCACCCAGCAGCCTAATCTTTGTATTGTTTCTAACATTTTCACATTATGCTCATACTGCAAATTATGATTTTGGTATTTGCAGGCAGTCATTTTTTGTTGGCAAGGCATCTTTAAAAATGTGACTACTGGCCAAGCGGATGTGCTAATGTTCGGCTTTGGAAGAGGATGTCAAATCCTGTCCAGATAGACAGGATTGTTTAAGGAGTCACCAGGCCTTTGGAACTAATCATAGACTCCAGCATTGGGAGGATTCCTAACCTATTCAGTCAAAATACTGGCAATTCTGAGCTCTACAGAATTTATTAAACTGGCCCATCCTGCACCTGGACTCCAAGCCAGATTCAGTGACTTCCAAGCCTGGAACTTTATCTAGCCCAATGTATCTTCCAGTAAAAATAAAAAATGAAGAAGAAGAAGACTTGAAGTTTGAAGTCTTCCTTCCCAGTGAAACAGAGACAACAAAGTAAAATGTTTTCTTCCTTGGCATTTTAGAGGTCTGAAAAGCCGCCGAGATTTGGTAGGAACTGAGTTTTGACAAAGCAAACTAGTAGACTCCACGTTAGGAACGGTCTCAGTGAACTGTGATGGAACCTGATTGGCTTGCGGGATGATGTCGGCGAAACCTCAGTTCTGTTTTCGTGCGTATGGAAATTCTTGCAATCACCACCCTCCTAAGTTTCTCCAATCGCCTTAAATGCGGTGGTGTAAAGCAGTAGCCACATCGCTCTAACTGAAATGTCAAGACTGGAGTTTAAAACTGGCACGGCGGCGGCAGCTTGGCCACGCTGCACAGTACGCGGACCTCAGCTGGGAAGACTCGAGCTTGGGGAGACTCAGCAGATGGGCTTGAATCATCTGAAGGTGCACTCGCTCGTGCGTCTGCAGGTGGAAGCTGGCTGTCATCTGGGATCTCAGCTGGGGCTATTGGCCAGAGTGCCCACACATGGCCTCTCCATATGGTCTCTGTGCTTCTTTGTGGCACAGTGACTGGTTTCCAAAAGCAAATGTCCCAAGATTCACCTTCTAATGATGGTGTAAGGAAATTAGGAGTGTGTCCTTCACAAACACGAGGGTAACAGTAGACAACAATGTTTAAAACCAGTTTAAGTCAGTGGAAAATGTCCAAGGGCAGACACTAACTTGAGAAGTATTTACTCATGAACCATCACCCCATCCTGGCTCGCGCGCGCGCGCGCGCGCGCGCGCGTGTGTGTGTGTGTGTGTGTGTGTGTGTGTGTGTGTGTGTGTGTCTGGCAGATTCAGTGACTCTGCCGCTTTCATACCCCAGGGCATCCCAAGCTCAGATGATAAAGCCCTCAGGTTTACCTACTGGAGGAGGTGGACTGAAATCAAGATGGGACATCAGCTGAGGAAAAGAAATCAAAAAGTGAAATAAATTTAGGAAAGCAAAGAGAATAACCAGTCACTTTACTGTTTGATTGTTGTTAACTTATGCTTCAGGGAAACCCAAAAAAACCAACAGAAATGGGGCACAAGGAGACGTGTGCATGCGTGTGGGTGGCCCTGGGACCTGAGAGGGCTCTGAGCAACTCTCTGTAAAGGAACAGCTGAGTGCATGGTGAGGATTCTCTGTGCAGAATAGCCTGCAGCCAACAGAAACTACAATGTAGACACACATAAAACAAAGTGACAATAGCGAACCTGGCAGATTGCCAGAGCCTCCCGGGAATGACACTGGGGGTGGATGTGGGTTTTGCTCTCGCTGCTGCTACTTTGTGCTTTTGAGGAAGGGTCTCACTATGTAACCCTGACTGGCCTGGGGCTTCTATGTAGACCATGCAGCTCTCAAATTCACTACATAGACCAGGCTGGCCTCAAACTCACAGAGATCCTCCACCTGCCCCTGCCTCCTGAGTGTTGGAATGAAAAATAGCCACACCACAATGTCCAGAGGAAATGACACTTTTAACTGATTTCAAAATTCAAGGATTTTTCTAATTTTCATATACTAACCTATTAATCATAACAAGCTTAAAAGACATTGTGTATAATCAGAGTTCAATCAGAGAAATATAAACAAGCTAGATTTGTGGATGAATAGATGGGTGGTAGATAGGTAGATAAATGAAAAGACGATAGATAGATGATAGATAGATAGATAGATAGATGAATAGATGTACTGATAGATGATCTATAGATTCATAGATGGTTAGATAGGTGTAGATAGTTAGATAGAAGACAGACACATTTATTACAAGGAATTGGATTAAATAAATAAGTAAAGGCACAGTCTAAGAATATCCAAATATTGTTAGGAAATGAATACCAAGGGCACAAATTCATGGGCATAGGACAGAACTCTAACAACTGGCAGTCAGGAAGAGACTTCATGAACGGGCAAGATGAAGTTTATAAGTTGCCTTGGTCATGGTGGTTTAGCGCAGCAGTAGAGTGTGGGCAGGAACATGAGAGAAGCTCCAACGGCCGCCAAGCTGTCTTTGAAGAGTCATAGAGCACCTGTGAAGATGGGGAGCATCACTAACGTGACTATGCTAGTTTCTATGACCCTCGAGAGAGTCTGAAAACAGGACTGATTCACGGCTTCAATAGCAGAGTGACTGGAAACATGGTTACATTTCTATTGCTGTGAAAAAAACATCATGACCAAGGCAACTTATACAAGAAAATGTATAATTTGGGGTTCACAGCCCCAGAGGCTTAGAATACATAACCATTATGGTGGGAAGCCTGGCAGCAGGCTGGCATGACTAGGACTGCAGCTGAGAGATTACCTCGTTATCCACAAGCATAGGCATAGAACGCTAACTGGGAAAGGACTTTTCCAACCTGTTACACACATCCTCTAACATGACAACACCTCCTAATCCTTCCCAAACAGTTCTACCAACTGGGCCAATGTTCAAACATATGAGCTTCTGGAAACCTTCTCATCTAAACCAGTAAACTATCCAAATTTATTTCCCATCACCCATGTCAGGCAGCTCACAAATGCATGTACCTCCAGCTTCAGGAGACCCAACACTCTCTTTCAGCCTCTACAGTCATGTATGCACACACACACACATGCACACCTGTGGTTTATACTCTTATATAGACACCTGTATAAATGCATAAATAAATAAATACTTTAAATCTTTTTATATAAAATTAAAGTAAAAACTTGGCTGAGCACATGTCATATGGTATAATCCCAGTTCTTGAAATCTTGAGGCTAGGAGCATAGGTATGAACCAGGCTATGCTACATAGTGAGACCCTGACTTAAATGGAAAAAAAAAAACAAGCATTTTCTGTACCTAGTGCAAAAGAGAAAGCAATGGATTATTTCAAGAGTCAGTCTGGCTTGAAATATGAAGGAGGGTGATAGTCAAGTATAATAGGAGCTGCGGGTTGCATTCCTGCCACCCTGCTCCCAGCCGCCTGGCTAGCTTATGCCCCAAAATAACAACACACAAACTGTATTCATTTAAACACTGCCTGGCCCATTTCTGTTAATGTGTGTAGCACCAAGGTGCGCTTACCGGGAAGATTCTAGCCTATGTCCATCCTGGGTCAGAGCTTCATCACATCTGCCCCAGACAGCAGAGCTAAGGTGTATGAGCTCACTTCCTCTTCCTCCCAGCATTCTGTTCTGTTTACTCCACCCACCTAAAGGCTAGCCTATCAAAAGGGCCGAGACAGGTTCTTTATTTGCCAATGACTTTCCTCCATTAGTCAAGAGATGTGCGCTCTCTTTAGGAGCAGAGAAAAACTTTGAAACAATATCAAGAAGGAAAGGATCTTGATATGGAAAGTTCTTCTGTATATGTGTTGCTTTTATTGGTTAATGAATAAAGAATCTGCTTTGAGCCTATAGCAGGGCAGAACAGAGCTAGGTGGGAAAAACTAAACTGAATGCTGGAAGAAAGAAGGCAGAGGCAGGAGAACCCATGTAGCCCTGCCAGAGATAGGGGCCAGATGAAATCCTGCCAGTAAGCCACAGCCATGTGGTGATACACAGATTAATAGAAGGGGGTTAAATTAAGATATAAGAGCTATCCAATAAGAAGCTGGAGCAAATAGGCCAAGCAGTGATTTAATTAATACAGTTTCTGTGTGGTTATTTTGGGGCTAAGCAGTCAGGAACAAACAAGTGGCCTCCTTCTACAACAAATTGACTCTCCAACATGTGCTAGCTAAATCCATATAAAACCTGAGAGGGCTTTGAAAGGAATTCTAGACACTAAAAAGCAAAGTTTAGTCGCATTTCTTTCTCAGATTTTTTTCAGATGGGCTCTGCTTGATGGCAGCATGCTTAAGCTCCTGATTTTTGTTGTGGTAGCAACAAAAACAAAACAAAACAACAACAACAAAATGCAATTTTGAAACAACAGCTTCCTGGGCCATGCTGCCAGGATGAATTCTAGCTCTTTCAGGAGGCTGACCACTTGAATGGGTTTTTTTTTTTTGTCGGTATATATTTACTTGATTTTTTTAAATTAATTTATTTATTAAGGATTTCTGCCTCCTCCCCGCCACCGCCTCCCATTTCCCTCCCCCACCTCCGATCAAGTCCCTCTCCCTCATCAGCTTGAAGAGC
>NC_022020.1:8475610-8477447 GCF_000317375.1 Microtus ochrogaster
ATAGGTGGGGAAAACTAAACTGAATGCTGAGAGAAAGAAGGCAAAGGCAGGAGTACCCATGTAGCCCTGCCAGAGACAGATGTCAGATGGAACCTTGCCAGTAAACCACAGCCAGGTGGTGATACACAGATTAATAGAAACGGGTTAAATTAAGATGTAAGAGCTAGCCAATATGAAGCTAGAGCTAATAGGCCAAGCAGTGGTTTAATTAATACAGTATCTGTGTGGTTGTTTTGGGGCTAAGAAGCTGGGAACAAACAAATGGCCTCCTCTTACTACAGGAGCTCTTGTGCTCCTCAGCACATGCAGTGATCTGACCCAACACCCCTGGAAATCCAGTCAGTCTTGTAATCCCAAAGTGGTTGCAGAGTTACAGATCTATAACCTGGAAAAGTCAGTCTCATAGTGATGGGAACATATTTAATATTGTACATTTTTAAATAGTTGATAAATTTTATCTTTTAAAAATTATTATATTGATTCCAAATTTCATTCTACTGTGTTCAAAAAACATACTCTGTATAGTTCATTTTAACTTCATGTAACTTGTTTCATAGTCTTTCTTAAAAATGTTCCATTAACTTGGGAACGATGTATATTCTGGAATAGTGGAATGGAGCATTCTATAGATGTTGGGGTCCTTGGAAGTTTGAATATTGGTTTTTATTTTTGAGTTTCTTAGTTATCCCATTGCTTAAAGTGAGGAATTAGAGACAGATGTAGTAGTGCAATCCAGGTTACTCAATGTCAGAGGTTAGAAGTTCATTTGAACCTACAAGTTTGAGAGTAGCTTGGGTTCTACAGTGAGACCCCACCCCACACAGTGAGACCTCACCCCCACACAGTGAGACAACCCACCCCACACAGTGAGACCCCCTACCCCACACAGTGAGAAGATCCCCATCCCACACAGTGTGATCACTCACTTTACACCGTGATATCCCCCTCACCCCACACAGTGAGACCCCACCCCACACACTAAGACCTCCTCATCCCACACAGTAAGACCCTACCCCCACACAGTGAGACAACCCACCCCACACAGTGAAACCCCCTCACCCCACATAGTGAGACCCTACCCCCACACAGTGAGACAACCCATCCCACACAGTGAGACCCCACCCCGCACCGTGAGACACACATACACAGTGATATCCCACCCCACACAATAAGATAAGCCATCCCACACAGTGAGAGCACATAGTGAGTAGCTCAAGCCTCCAATTATTGATAGCTTCTCCCTTCAATTTTGGTCAGTTTTTCTTCACTTACTTTTGAGGTCTCCCCTACTCTCTACAACAAAAGTTTCACTGTGTGGAGGCACTAGCTGGCCTGGAACTCACAGAAATCTGCTTATCTCTACCTCTTGAGTGCTGGGATTAAAGATGTGCACCACCACACTCACTCAAGATCTATTCTTGAGTAGATGTGTGTTTGTGTGTGCACGTGTGTCAGAGGGAGAGCCTCTTGATAGTTTCTTTTATAATCATAAAATTTTATGTATCTCTATAAACATTTTGTTTTCAAATCTGTTTGTCTTGACATTAATATAACTACACCAGTCTGCTTGTGTTTACTGTTTGCATAATATATATTTTTCCATTCTTTAGCTTCAACATGCTTTTGTCTTGTGTCTAAATTCACTCCTAAATAGAGCTTAGAAGTTGTATCTCATTGTCCACCCACTCGGACAGCCTGCTATTGTTCTATTGCTCATCCATTTGGATTCAGAGTTACTGTTAATGCAGGGGGATTTATACTCTCACTTCCTTCTCTGTTTCCCAAAGGTCTCACATCATTTCTGTTCCTGCTTTCACTTCTTTCTTTTGTGTTAAGT
>NC_022020.1:8477547-8478291 GCF_000317375.1 Microtus ochrogaster
GGGGATTTATACTCTCACTTCCTTCTCTGTTTCCCAAAGGTCTCACATCATTTCTGCTCCTGCTTTCACTTCTTTCTTTTGTGTTAAGTGCTACCTCGTGTAATATCAGTTACTGACTTTCTCATTATTTTGATGGGGTTCCTAATACTTGCCCTGGGCTTTCTCATGTACATCTTCACCTGTCAAAATCTCCACTTAAGATTTTTCAGATTTCTACTAACTTCATTTCAGTGAAATATAGAAATGTTACTTCTATATTATTCTATTTTTCCTCATTTTGTGTTATTATTGTTATCTGTATATGTGTGTGTGAAGAAATAAATTTATGTAAATACATGAATTGCAAACCTAAGAATAAATTGTCATATTATTGGTGTTAATCCTATATTGCTTAAAGAAGCTGAGAGAATAAACAAGAGTATGTATATACTTATAGAGTATTATGTTAGCATGCTTATTTACCATGTCTGTTTCTTTTCATTTGTACCTGTTAATCTCAGCTACTGCCTATTGTTATTTTATACCAATTCTATTCTGGCCACATTCTTTGTACTATTACTATCTGGTACTTCTTTATAAACAATAGGCCCAGCAATACAGAGATAGATAATAGGTAGATAGACAGAGAGGCAGGCTGCCCAGATATCTATTGTAGAATATTATTTTAAGGTGTATTAATTTTGTTTATGTTACATTTGTTTAACTCTATGGAGCTGTGTTACTGTACCTGTCTAAAACACGCAA
>NC_022020.1:8479214-8484866 GCF_000317375.1 Microtus ochrogaster
CCCCGCCGCTTGCCTCTGCCTCCACGCCGGTCCCCGCCGCTTGCTTCTGTCGCCGCTGGTCCCCCAAAGCCTATTTTTGATTGCAGCACTGTGTTGCCCCGCCGCCGCCGCGACTGCGTGCTGCTCAGCCGCCGCCGCCGCGACTCCATGGCATCTGTTTGACCCAGCCTACTCTCTATCTCTATCTCTATCTCTATCTCTGCTTGGATTTCCCACCTTGCTATATTCTGCCCTGCCATAGGCCAAAGCAGTGTCTTTATTAGCCAATGGTAATAATATAACATATTCACAGTATACAGAGGAAATTCCACATTGGATCAATTTGGCTGCTTTACTCTCTGAACTTCAGGCAGGCTTTATTTATTAAAATGAAAATAAAATATCACTACATTTCCTCCTTTTTAAGGGAAGGCTATAACTAATATAAGAAAAACTATAAACAATAAGTACAATGACTATATATAATATATACAAGTAATAAGTACATCAACAATGTCTAATCCATTTTCATTTGACAAATTCCATATCTATCCTATCTTGGTGAGTCCAAGTCTTATACCTAATTTACTTTCTATCATAATTTGCTTTCTTTATCCAGTAAACTACAACTCCCTAATCTTCAACTGCCTCAGAGACCCAAGAAAGGAATAATATTAACTGAGTAAGCAGGAAGTGCAAGCTAGCAACTTCCAAAAAAATGTAAGAAATGACAGAAACAGCTGGCTCCCTGGACAGATACCCAAAGTTCCTCTGCAACATTGGGGCATCTATCTTCAGCTTACAGGCCTAGTATATCTGATAGACTTTTCTGTGAAGCAGGATATTCTGAAGAGCTGCTCTTCCTTGTCTTGACAATGTTTGGCAGCCACTTTCATTTGTGACCTGTTTGTCCAATTAGGACAGCATACTGTCAGCAGTTTTGTCAAGGGCATTTTCTTGCCCAGTGGCTTACTTTTGCCACAAAGACAGTAAACTCCACGTGGATTTTTTTTTTGATGCCCATTATCTTCTCTAAAGTAGATTGGTGCTATCAGGAGCAGAAATGTCTCATAAACGTAATAAAAAAAAGAGAGAGCCTATGTTATTAAAACATCCTAAATGCCATATTCTATAGATCTCTGAAATGTTATAAGATGACCTCTCTATCTAAAATATATCTTTATTTGATCTTGAAAACATACCTAATGTGACTACAAATTTGATTGTAATAGATGACTAACTACTAACATGAATTTCCTTATTATCATAAATAGTTGGCAAAAATAATTTTCAATGACTAGAATTTTATATTACATTATTAAATGAGTTATATAGGTACAATAGCTTAAACAAGAGTAGAAATACATGTAAAATATATCCTAATAAAATTAATCTCAAATTTGTATCAATATACAAAAGTCTAATCCAATGTAAAACATTTAAAACTAGTAGTTGTTTTTATAAAGTGGATCCAATAATCTACCTTTTTATCTTATCATATCTATGTCCTCCCCTTTTCAGAGTAAATTCAATAATCTACCCTTTTATCATATTGTATTTATACCCCCTTTTTTCTTTTCAAATCAAGAACCTTAAATATCATTTCCTTTGTTTAACTTTTTTCCTGACCATTATCTGTAACAACTTGTAACTACCACACTAAACAATGACAAAAATTTGTAATTTTCTGGGAATGTGGACATAGTATTCTAGGCAACTTCCTGCTGATTGGGAGTGCTGATAATTTTATGGGGACCCAAAGAAAATTTAGGCTTATGCTCGAGTACTGACTGGAGTATTCTGTGAGGCTGAATCATCTCAGCCAGCAGTCTTCAAGCTGTTTTGAATGTAGAACTCAGAGGAAATGGCTGCAGAGGTGCTCTGAAATGTTGGGTCATCTGGGCCATCTTTTCCCATTGGAGATATTTCAGGGGGGTATCCCTTGTTCAAACCTTATTTTTCTTAACCCAGAATGAATCCACAATCTCTCATTTCCTGTGGAAACAAAAGGAAAACCTCTTCTCCAAAGTAACATATAGTTTGAATTAAATATTGAAGTCAAGGTATTTTCAAAATACATAGGTCAAATTAAACCAGAAGCATTTATAATCAAATGTCTTTAGCAGCTGTTTTTTTCTTCCTCAGCTATCAAACAATCCAAAGACAACACAATAACATACGGTATCTAGATTCTCTGTGTGTTTTCCATCTTTACAAGGTTATTTCCTCTATTTCTTTTATTTTTATTTTTTAATTTTTAATTTTTTGATACAGGATTTTTCTGTGTACCTTTGGCTGTCCTGTAACTCACCCTGTAGTCCAGGCTGGCCTTGACTCACAGAGATCCTCCTGCCTCTGCCTCCCAAGTGCTGGGATTAGTATTTGCCACCATGCCAAGCTACTTTATTTCTTTTTTGGAGGAATTTCTCTATTCTTTTTATTTTCTTTTCCAAGCCTACATATATTTTTAAACATACTGTAAACCACTTAGAGGGGTTTTATTTGGGGTCTGAATCTGTCTTTACTGTGTATCTGCAATCCTGTTATGACTAGGAGACTTTTTAAAATGCTAAGCAGGTATTAATGCTAATGCTAATGCTGTGGCTTTGCCTGTTGGCTCCATCCTGTCCAACCTGATGGAGGTATATTTATTGCCTCTGCAAGCCATACTGACTGCCCCAGCTCCAGGGACACAGCAAGTCTAAGTTACCATTAACCAACTAGTAACATGCTGCTCACAAACTCCATTTAAATGCTCTGCAGCAGGACCTCCCAAAATAGCCAGAGCCATTTGTACCACCAGCATGAACCAGGAAGCCATCTCTTAAAGAAGACATGCTTCTGTTCACAGCCAGCAACAGACTCTATCTGAAAAAAAATGCAGCTATTAAGAAGCTGCAATTGATTTCCATTTCTGTGGGTCTAGAAGCACATTTAAAAAAAAAATTCAAGCTTTATGTGGAAATTCTTGCCAAACATTTGGTCACCATTTGTAGACAGAAATTTTGGTCCCATCTGGTCCCACAGCTGTTCTATCCCAAAGAAACACACAGAGGCTTATATTAATTATAAACTGTTTGGCCTATTAGCTTGGGCTTATTATTAACTAGCTCTTACAACTTAAATTAACCCATAATTCTTGTCTGTATAGATGGGGTGGGAGCTACATGCAAATGAGTGTAGTGCCTGGAGAGGCCAGAAGAGGGCATCAGATCCTTGACAGCAGGAGGTACAGGCATTTGTGAGACACCAGCTTTGATACTGGGACTCAAGCTCAGCTTTCTGGAAGAGCAGAGTGATGGGAGCCATTGCTCCAACCAGCTATTTGTCTGTTTTTATACAGCAAGCCTAGGCTGGCAAGCCAGCAATCCTTCCAGATCCACCTGTCTACCTCCCAGCAATAGAACTAAGAAAGCATGCCACCAGAGCTATCTTCATTTGGGGCTGAACTCAGATCCTCATACCTCAAGGCAGGGACCCTACTGATTTAGCTATCTCCCCAGCCATATATAACATTATAATATGTTTATGACAATTGCTTAAAATACTTGTTAAGTCTAATACCTGGGTCTTTGTCTTCTGCTTCTGTTCCTATGTATGGATTAAAGGTGCAAGTTTCCCTGTACATCACATCATATGCTTTAACTGGGACTGTAGATGACAGATTTTAAGCTCTGGTTCCCCATCACTGTTTCTCTGGGTCTTGACTTGATTTCTGTTTGCATGCTGTGTTAGAGTGTCCTGACTGAGCTTTACTGTGGAGTCTTTTCCTCCTGACTCTGTCGCCACTCTTCTTCACACTGAGGTGAGGTACACACTGTAAGATGCACACTCTTCAGAGTGTGAGGTACACACACCACCACCCTAAGGTGGCTCCTACTGTTTCATTCCATGGTCTACTTTTTACCCCCTAATGTTTGTCTCTGCTGTGTCTCACTCATCCCTTAAGCACCACTCACTGACTACATGATGACTTACTGGTTTTGACAACACTCTAGGACATAAAATTACCCTATTGTCAAATCAAATTAAAGCAGAACCTATTCTCAAAGACAGGCTTTGAGGTGTCTCCCTTCTGGGATATCCTTCCTTGGCAACTCTTCCAAACTCTTTTCAATTTGTGCTTAAGTTGTTGCTCTTGTGAGGTTGCCTGCTTCTTCATAGCTGCTCACTACCCACGCCCGTACTGTTTTCAGAAGTTCTCTCAAGCTTCACCTTCACTGTCCTCAGTTCTAAAGAAGGGTGCCCTTGTGGCGAGATGGGGCACTCTCTAGTCTTATACTCGTTCTTTCCCGCTGGAAAGGCTCTGACAGAGCTCTCCAGCAGGAGGCAAAGACCCCTTATGAGTGAGTGAGGCACTACAAAGGCAGAACACTTGGAGTCTCCTTGGTTTGACTTGTATTCTGGAACAGTTACTTGACCCTATGGATGGGTTGGGGTGAGAGCAAGTGTGCCTGGAGTAACCCCAGCTCACCTGAGGACAAGCTTCATGGCATGGAGCTGGGACAATGAGAAATGCTAATGACTCTTCCTCTCAAGGAAGAGATACAGCCCTGGGCTATAGCTGAATGGACTAGAGAGGAAGGGACCGTCAGCCAGTCTTCTTGGCCCCATCCCTTTAGAGAAGAGATTTCATCATACCCAACTCAGGGTGAGGGTGAAGGGAACTTGTGGCTTAAATTCCAGAACCTTCAACTATTTTTTACAGTGATTTAGCTGATTTTCTTCCTTAAATGTTTCTTTATTCTCCATGCACTGTTAAAACACTCCCCGGAACTTTAAATGGTAGATTGTAGATAGATTATCTCCCAGTGGGGACTGATTAGCTGAGGGGAGGATCCAATGAGCAGCCCAGAGCACCCCTCCTGGAGTGTTCCCACTAGCTCTCTTTGAATGGTGTGAGGCCTAGACCCAGAAGACAGCCTGAGGGAAAGTGTGCTAACCCAGAAGACTCAAGGGAATCCTGAGTTGGTAGTGACCGGGACTGAAATGCAGAGCCAAGGCCAAGCTGTGTCAGTCAAGAGAAATAGCCCATTTTTCCCTACGTGTGCAGTGCTAGAAGCCCTCGTTCTCACCCACACACAGGCACCATGTATTCACACAGCCCCAGCAGCCATAGAGACTCCAGTTGACGGGTTATGTAGGATGAATCAACCATCCAGAGCAGTGGTTCCCAATTTTGGCTGCTCATTAGGATCACTTAGGGGGCTGTTGGAAAATACCATTGATAGGGTCCCACTTAGACCGATTAAATCAGACTCTCCTGGGATGGGGCCCAGCCGTTGGTATTTATAATAGCTTCTTGGGGTATTCTAATGTACACTCAAGATTGAGAACCACTGATCTAGAGCCTGGAGCCAGGGGAATGGGATTTGTAGTACTCAAGCGCCTCAAGAGGCTGTGAACTGATGGTGGTGTTCCCAGGCTGGCACTATAATGCTCCAAGTAAATGGTTAGTAAAGTTGGCAGAGCAAAGTAAGTCAGATTACAGTAAGCAGTTTCTGTCCTCAAAGACACCACCAAAGTTGTCCCCAAGTAATAAGAAAACCCAACAGTGGCACTGCAGACACTATTCCCCCACCCCTCCCCTCACTCCAGGACTAGCCGATGGTCCCTCAAACCTGACTGATGGACACTGCAGACACTGTGCCCACACTCCTCACTCCAGGACTA
>NC_022020.1:8485137-8488492 GCF_000317375.1 Microtus ochrogaster
GGCTGATGGACACTGCAGACACTGTGCAGACACCCCTTACTCCAGGACTAACCGATGGTCCCTCAAACCTGGCTGATGGACACTGCAGACACTGTACAGACACCCCTCACTCCAAGACAAACCCCAATGGGTCCCTCAAATCTGACTGATGAACACCACAGACACTGTGCCCACACCCCTCACTCCAAGACTAACTGATGGTCCCTCAAACCTGGCTGACTAAGTCCTGCAGTATCAAGAAGAAGTCTACCATTGCAGACCCTGCCCACTCTTGGCCACATGATTATCATTCTTGGCATAGATAGGAGAAGAGTCTGTCTTAACAGAAGCATTAACTTACAAATGCCAGAGAATGCAGCACCCTCATCAGGGACAGAATATTGTATTTTAGAGGGAGAAAAAGAGCCTCCTCTGTTTCTGGAATGTCCTACTAACAACATACTCCAGCTCATACAATAAAATCACTAAATGAAAGGAACATACCGAGAGGACTGGTGAAATGTTAGAAGGATTTTCTAGGTCATTCAGTGAGCTCTCCTTTCCTGGATGCTCAGATTTTCTAGTGGGAACTCCCTGTACCCCCCCCACACACACAAAGGTTCCCTTGCTCTCTTTCTTTTTTCAAAGAGCTCAGAAACTGCACAAAAGAGCTGTAGCATAGTAATAACTAAAAGATTGGCCTGAAGTCTTCTAAACAGGAGCACATATATACGTGGTTTCTGGGACCCCTCCCTTATCCTTTATTGTCTGATAATGCTAACAATTGATTCTTGCCCATCTTTCAGGGGTACTCACCTCCAGACAGCCATTCCAGAGATGAAGCATGAAGAAAAACCTCTTCATCACTATAGTGCTTTCAAAATGGTTTTAGTATGCCACACCCCACCCCAAAGCTCAATGAGATAGATTATGGCAGAGAGTGATCACTACCATCAGAAAGTGTAGGGGCAGACTGTTTGAAAGTGAGGCCACTTTACAAACTCAGCAGGTACCACTGACATTTTTCACTGTTGGTCATGTGATCACCAACCACCCTACCAGAGAGCAAGCAGAGGAAACCACTTGTTCTTGGCCTTGCATCTTTCTAAACTGTCATACAAGTGAACATCTATATATATATATTGGGTCTTGTTACACAGCAAGAGAAAATAGACTAATATAACCAGCATGAATCAAACCAAAGATAACGTGGTTGCCGGACAAGGAGCAGACTCAGGCCCAAATTTTAGTCAAAATACTGTAAGCTATTAAGTTTAACAATTTACTCCATTTCTTTGAGTCTTGCCAGAAAATGAAAAAACTAATATCCAATACCTACCTAAGCTACTGGATAATCTCAGTGGTCCATCCTACAATATGTCAGGTACCAGCACCTTTCTTGATGCAGTAGGAGAGGAAAACAAAATGATTCCTCTGCTCTCCTGAACTCTCCAGCTAGGTACCTAGAATTAGAGAGAGAAGTAGACAGCAACCACAAAGTGCATGAACATATGCGATACACTTGCTGTGGGAGAAGCTCCACAGAGCACAGCCCTGCGACTGTGTGCATCTTGACTGTGCGTGTTGACTTCGTTATCCCTGTGACAAATACCTGAGACAATCAAGCAACTTAAGAGAGGAAAGCCTTATTCCAGCCCATGCTTTCCAAGGTCTCATGGCTGCCTGGTTCCATTGATTCTGGTTCTGTAGTGAGATATGGCACCTCAGTCAAAGAATAGGGTAACTGGGGGATTCTTCCCTGTCAGTGAATATGGAGAGATGGGCCAAGAAGGGGCATGGCACCTGAGACAAGATATAGTACCCCAAAACACATTTTGGGGAATATACTTTCTTCATCTAGTAGCTACTTCTGGACGTTTCTATCAACTCTCAGTAATGTAACCAAGTTATGAATTTACTGTAGGCTAGAGGGCTCATGGTAAATCATTTGACTGGACCTGCTAGATAGAGATCAAGCCTTAAACACAGAGCACTTGAAGGAAACTTCATATTCAAACTATAGCCCTAAGAAAGAATGTTTATTCATAGAGAAGTGTTAAGACACAGGACAAGAGGTTTAGCTGGTATGAAAAGCAAGTTGTGGAAAGGGAAACATGGTTCAGGAGGGAAGATTTCATCAGATGTGGATAACTGAGTCATACTGAAAGGTTAACTCTGGGATCTAGTGGCCAATACAAATTAAAAACCATCTCTGAACAGCTCCAGACCATCCTTTAGATTGTATAAAACCCCTCCAACAAACAAAGAAATGAATACCATAAAAATGTTATCCAGTAGAGTAGTCCCATAGGGACATGAATGAGCTCTAAGGGAACTATTACCCTCAAAATAAATGTTGGGGTGTCAGGAACCATTAAGGGATAATAAATATGAATACTATCTCTCACATATGATACAGTGGAGATGAGCTAGCACAAGCCAAGGCACACACTGTGACCTAGAGGTGTCGATCATCCATTTGATACCTCTCTCTGCACTCGCATAATTAAAAGACCTGGAAACAAGGAGGTTTTGAGTCCCGTGTTAGCTGGAGCCCACTCCTGACCGCTGTAGTGTACTCTTTGCTTTGACTTTCACTTCTAATAAATCTGTGTTCACTGGTGCTCTCTGTATCTTACTTCCGCAGTTCTTTATTTGACACAATGAACCTAGCTGTTTGATTACAGAGGACAGACCACCGAGACTCTCCCCTAGCAACAGGGTGGAGACTAGTGGGAGATGGTGATTTTGGTATGCCGTCACGCAGCCTCCTGGATGCTCAGTAGTCTAGCATCCTCTCAGGGGATGAAGGCCCACAACGGGAAGAAGTTAAACGGCTGATTTGACCTCAACCTTGTTTTTGAAACAAATCTCAGTTGTTTTGAGATTATAGCATGTCAAGTGAGACATTTGAAGTGATGCTCCAGTCCCCTACATTCCCTACCCAAAGACACAAACATTCACACACCCAAATGCATGAATGTGCTTGCACACACATTCAAGGTCAGGGAACACACACACACTTCAAAGATCATGAAAATGGATAAATCCTTGAAGAAGTCACCTGTCTGGCAAGGACATCTCTTCACTGACAGTGGCTTGTCCTCCACAAGGGGAACTCAGCTGATGACTAACAACTTGTATCTCCCAGGAAATGGATTTCACATGTCACTTGACTGATCTAAGGAAAAGGAGGTTCTTTGAAAATGCCCATCTCATTGACACTGACATTTCCAGTATCCCACAGTGTCCCAAACAACTTCTCTCTCAAAGGAGAGCTCCAGAGATCACAGACTGGGGAGAACCCAGACCTTGTAGATGGTTTTCCACTGCACAGCTCAGAAACAA
The DNA here is from genome assembly GCF_000317375.1 of Microtus ochrogaster. NCBI lineage: Eukaryota > Metazoa > Chordata > Mammalia > Rodentia > Cricetidae > Microtus > Microtus ochrogaster. The sequence goes on from NC_022020.1 coordinate 8,488,465, forward strand.
AACCTGTATACTTAGGCCTGGTGGTAGA
>NC_022020.1:8489553-8513517 GCF_000317375.1 Microtus ochrogaster
CCCTCATCCCCTTCCTCTCACCCTCATCCCCTTCCTCTCACCCTCATCCTCCTCCTCTCACCCTCATCCCCTTCCTCTCACCCTCACCCCTTTCCTCTCCCTCTGCATTTTTCCATCTTCCCAGACCTCCTGTTACTTTCATTTCTAAAAACTTCTTTATATTTATTCTAGCAGCAGCCTGCCATGCAACAATAGAATGAGGAAAATCTCATTAAAATTATATCAAAAGGTAAAAGATGGAGTCAGGCTTGAAATCCCTGCAATCTACACACAATAACCCAATCAACTGGAACACACAGGTTAAATGGAGTCCGCCCTATGGTGAGCCCAGAAGATTAAACCCCCTTGGGAGAATTGCTACCTTCAGGGTCCCTAGTGGTAGCCATATTAAAATGGAGCCATGGAAATACCTCAGATTTAGAGTCCTTTAATCCTTCTCACTGATTCACACAGTTATTTATCTTCCTGACTTCTGCATGATCCTGGGAGGTGAGAAAAGCCAGTGCTATTATCCCCTTTGCGAGCTGTGGCAGAGTACATAGAGTTTGCTCTTAGATCACCTGGTCAGCAGTCAGAGTCTATGTTGTGTCTTCCCACACCCACCCTTTGCTTCAGCAGCACCCAGGCTGACAAGAAGGCAGATGACTGATGGAGGCAGGTACTAGGGTCCTCTTCTCCCTGGGCTTTCTGTTTCAATGCAAGACTTCTGCAGAAGTGGGAGAGGCTGGTCTGCCAGTCATGTTCCCTGAATCTATAGTCACCTAGGAACTGAATAAAAAAGTGTCCTCAGGAGCAGGGCTGGTGTAACATTTGTTAAATTTGTGCTGCCCTTTTAATCTAACTCCAGTTGTTTGGGGGCATGCAGGAGTTATGTTCTCAATCAAAGAACATGAAAATAGAATGTGTGGGCAGAACCAGGCATAGTAGGTGGTGCACCCCTCTTCTCTAGGGCAGGTGAGACAGGAAGACCACAGTTCAAGGACAGTCAGGTCTATGGAGTGAGACCCTGTCTCAAAGTAAGTAAATAGGATATGGGGGCAGTGGGGCAGGGGGTAAGCTCTTTAGTGTTTTTTAAGAAGACCTCAGATTCCATGAGGTGACAAATCACTTCAGACTGTCTTCTCTGATCCTCCACTCATAATGCTAGGCCTAATTTCCATTCCTACAGAGGCCTGATCTCTATTTTCAAATGATAGGACGCTAATATGATAATGTAATAGGTATTAATAATTTAGTGCTCACCCTTCCCAGATAATATATGTGCATTTTAAAATCAGCTATTTTTGACAACATGATTTAATCCAAAGCAAACTTTCTGACCCTTGTTCTCAAGCTGTGACCTCTCGCCTGAGTTCCGGACCTAAATATCCCTAGCTTCCTAAACATTTCCACTCTACCCTCCCAGAGGCGATAAAACTTAATATATCCAAAATCTGTCTTCTTTTTTTCTCTATACCTCAGTGAGCCACACTATCAGTCTGAAAGCTATCGAAATGGGAGCATCACTAGTACGTTCACGATCCCACCCAAGCCAAGTGCAGCGTTGTCTGTCCCAAACTGTGTTCTGTAAGCTTCATCTCAAAATGTAAAAGGTTTTCTGATCAGTTGTGAATGCCACTGGATAGACAGAGTAAACCTTTTATGATAGGCTCTAACAGATTTTTCTGACATATCACATTGGGTTACAAATATTCAAATGGAAAATATACTACCAGGTGTTTCCCAGACTCATTGGCAAGGGAACTTTTACTTTTAGGTTGTCCTGATTGGATATACATTTGTCAACTTGGTGCAAGCCAGGGTCATTTAGGAAAAGAGAACTTCAATTAAAAAACTACTCCCATCAGATTGGTCTGTAGGCAAGTGTGGAGAGCGGGGGCCTTTCTTGATTAGTTACTGATGTGGGAGGGCCCAGGCCACTGTGGCCAGTGCCGCCCCTGGTCGTGTGGTCCCAAGGTGTATAAGAAAATCGGCTGAGCAAAAGTCAGTGTTCTTCCATGGCCTGTGCTTCAGTTCCTCTCTCCAAGCTCCACCCTATTTCAATTACTGTCTTGATTTCCTTCAATGATAGACTGTAATCAGGATGTGTAAGCCAAGAAATCTTTTCTTCCCCCAAGTTGCCTTTGGCCATGTTGATTTATCACAGCCATAGGAAGCAAGCGAAGGCACCAGCTTTACATGTTAAGGAGTATACACTGTCTTTAGATTCCATTCTGTTGTCATGAGATGTCTTATGACGTCTCTGTGAGGTCGGCGGTGGACACACACTGTGTACCATGGGATACACTGTAAGTTCAGCGCACACACAACACTGGTGTACTCAGGCATTACACAGCACAGAAGTCAGAAGAGTAGAGCTCTTTCCTTCCAAACACTGGTTGAGGACCCTACTCCAAACGGCACATGTTTGGGAGCCACAGGATGAGTGTGTTTATGTAGAAGAGCAGGAACAACTGGAAAAGGATGTCCCACAGATGCCTGACAGGAGCAGGTAAGCAGGGTGGGGTAGGGATCAGGTTGCCATGGGGTGGGGAGTCAAGGCTCTATTTGTCACTGCTGTTTGAATTTGTTCTAGTAAATATATTACTGTTATAATTTATTTTCTTGGGAAAAATCGATACAAGAAAAATGCCTAGAATAATAAGATCTAGTTTTTAAAAATCAATCTGAAAGACTCAAAATACACAAAGAATTAAGACATTCTTTTAAAGATAGATTGTGTGGAATTTAGTATATAGTTCAGTGATAGAGAAGCACCTATTCAATGCCCTAGGTTCATTCTCCAGCATGAGTGTGTGCAAGCACACAAACATTAACACACACACACGGACACGGACACAGACACTGCCTGAGGAAAATGGCTTGGAGCGTACACTGAGTGCCCTGTTTAGGGCAACTTAGAATAGTTCAACAGATCTTTGATTGTATAATGATGATATAAACTCCATTCAATAGAAACCATGCTTTAAATTTTGAATTGGAATGTTTTCCAGGACTATGGGTATGTAATATAATTCTAGTTTATGATGCTGGCCAGCACCTGCAAGTCAAGTTCCCAGTATGCCACAAGATCATGGGGAAAATAGCCAGCACTGTGCAGTTTGCCATGCTTCTAAGCTATGATGCTCAGAGGCTATAGCGATAAAATGTGTTCTCAACCTAGGATATGTTCAACATAGTGGGTTTATCTAGACATAATCTTATCATAAATTTAGATGTATCTGTTGATAGACAGAGGAGGTAAACCAAACACAAACTCCACAAACACAAGCAAGGAGCTATTAGTACCATACTTTAACCATCTTCAATAACCTGCCATTGTATGGAGTAAGAAGACAGAACAATGTGTGTAGGAAGAAGGTGGCATTTCAGAGCTGTGAAGAATGGTATACTCAATAAAATGTATTTTTAGGAACAATGCATCAGCTACTTTTGTGTTCTGAATGAGAATGCACTCCGTCTTCTCATGTGCTTGAACACTTGGTTCCCAGTTATTGGCACTGTTCGGGGAGGTTATAGGTTAGGATATGTAGCCTTGCTAGAGGAAGTACATCACTAGAGGTAGGCCTTGAGGTTTATAGCCCGGCTCCCATCCTGTCCTCTCTGTATGGCTTTCTATGTTAGGATAAAATGCTATCACTCTACTTCCTGACCACTGCCATGCCATCTCCATCCTAATGAACTGCATCTCCCCTTTTTATACATCAAAATAAACTCTGTTATACTCCAAGTTGTTTTTGGTTTTGTTTTTCATTTGGTTGGGTTTTCTATCACAGCAACACAAAAATAACGAATGCAGCTATTTTTTAAATAAGTTTGGATTTCTAACTTTGTTCTCTTCTCCCAACACCATGCCTCTTACATGCTACACACATCCTGCACCAAGGACCATATCCCTGATCTTCTAATTTAGCTCTTACTTCAAAATAAATTCCATGTCAAAGCTTTGAAATTTACTGATGAGGTATTAAAACATCATTAAACAATTTTTAAAACCCAGAGAGACATATTTCAATATACATGACAAAGGTTTAGCATCTTAACATGTGCCTCTCCCCTGCAAATTACTGAGGTAGTGGCTGTATGTTGATCAGTAACCATTCCAACCCAAATTCCTTCAATTTAGTCTTAGCTAACTAAAGCTAAATCAGAGACACAGTTTTTAATAGCAGGGATGAATACTGCAAAGACTAAGCTCTAAGCAAGACTTTAATATTTTCTTTATATTGATAAGGAAGAATTGTACCTTGATGTAACTTGATGAAATTAATATTAAGAATATTAATCCTGCTCAGGCCTCAGGGAAAGGTCTTGCTTAGTATCCTTATCAATTAGTATCTGATCATTATGAAACTATCTCCAGAGTGACAGGATTTTTTTTTTAACTCTTGGGAGACCAAAAGCAATATCTTACTATTGCATGACCTTTAACCTTTAGATTAATAAGTATGATTATTTATTTGGTACAGGAAACTTTACTTGTTCATGTGTCATATGAAAAAGAATTTAAATTGATCCACTCATCTAATACTTAGCATACTGACATTATTTTTTATGATTTCATATGTATCCTATATATTGTGATCATCTTCATCCCCTATCGCCCTTCATTGTCCCTTTCAATGACAGTTTGAATAAGACATGTCCCCCACAGGCTCAGGTATTTGAACACTTGGTCACCAGATGGTGATGCTACTTGGGAAAGTTGAGGAGGTACAGCTTTGCTGGACAAAGTGTGTCCCTGGGGACAGGCTTTAGGATACACAGGCCCCGCCTTCTTCAGTTTGCTCTCTCTGGCTTGAGTTTGCTGCTATATGTGGGAGCCTCTCAGTCTTCTGTTCCTGCCACCATACTGCTGCTGCCCCTATTGCTGCTGCTGCCATGATGCACTTTAATTCCTGTGGAGCCATAAGCCCAAAAAAACCTCTCTGTCCCCTCAGTCGGCCTTGTCATGGTGTCTTATCACGGCAAAAGAAAATTAATGAACATGGGAGCTATTATATTATGACATATTACACTATTATATAGCATATAGTATACCACAAGTATGTGGTACCCTGAAGAACCTTACAACGTTGGTTTTGGAGGGATGCAGAAGGTTTTGGAACTTTGGTCTAGGAAAGCAATGGAATGTGTAAGCAGAGCTTCAATGACATTTCCCAGAAGCCTGGAAGATAGTCATTCTCAGAGCAAAGACAGTTGGAGAGGTCCAGCTCAAGAGGTTTCACAGGGAAGCAAGGACTTGAGGTGCAACTTGGCTAGATAGCATATAATTCTTTTGGGGGAAAATCTGATTGCTGTCTTCCCTCGCCCTAAGAACTTTTCTGGGGCTAAGTCAAAGGGTAGTGGACTAACTTATTTGTCAGAGGAAACTTCAAGGCACTGTGATGTTGAATGTGTGGCATGGTTGTTACCAATAATGAAAACGCAGGTCTACCAGGGAAAGGAGAAAGCGGAGCAGAGAGGAAGGTGAACGTACAACCGGAGAGTGGAGGACACCAGGAAGCTTAGCCATCTGGCCCACGCATGTGACAGCAGAAGGACTGAAGTTGGCAAGGGTATCCACACCACTAAGCTGCTCTGTTCTAGAACAAAATGAAGGGTTCTCGAAACAGCTAAGCTGGCCACGTAAGGGAGAATAAAGGTTTCTGCGCCTAGAAGGAAACTTAAGAAAAGTGTTGCTGTTCGTGTGACTTAAGGTCTATCCCAAGCTGACTGGCAATGTAGTCCACCTGCTGCTGGCTCCAGGTACATGAAGGATGCACAAGGGAGGGGGTGTATATTCTTTCTCCATGGTTTCAAGGCATCACTAAAGACCAGGTATAATGTGGCAGGAGCATCCCTGGACAAAGGACCAGAGAGGGAAGAGGCCCTGAGAGGCCATTGCATGAAGCTGTGAAAGTGGATACCCCAAGATGCTGGAGATGCCAGGGCCATGAGACACCTGCCAAGGACAGTTGCATCCAGGAGTGGAACTACCCAAGAAAGAGATGTGTGCTACATGCAAAAAAGCTAGAGGGGCAGAGCTTTCCAAGCCACTGAAAACTCAAGTCCCAGACACCAGACATAGAGCTATCTACAGGATTTGGTGTTTGTCCTGCTGGGTTTTAGTCTTGCTTTGGTTCAGAATTTTCTTAGCAAATGTCCATTCCTCCCCTTTGCAATGCTAATGTACATTCTGTGCCTTTATAGTTGGAATGATGTAATCTGAAGAATCTTTGACTTTGGAATTTTACGGTGAGACTAAAAGACTGAGGATTTCTTAAGCTGGAATATAAGCATTTTGCACTGGGGTAGCCTTGACCTTGGGGGGCAGGCAGTGGAATCTACTACTTTGAATGAGGAATATTTCCTGTAGAGTGTTGACTAGTTTTATGTCAACTTTACATAAGCTGGGGTCTGTACCAGGTTTTTTTCTTTTGGGTCATCAACCAGCTCCCAAATCATAACACAGAGACTTGTTATTAGTTTTAAATGCTTAGTCTTAGCTTAGTTTTTTGTTTTGTTTTGTTTTTTTTTGGTTTTGTTTGTTTTGTTTTTGTTTTGCTAGATCTTTTAATTTTATTAACCTGTTTCTCTTTGTTTTGCCTCTGGGATTTTTACCTCTTCTTACTTTCTTGCTCTCTCTATGTCTGTCTGTCTGATGGCTGCTGGGCTTCTGTCACCAGGGGTGTCCCTCGTTTTCTCCTCCTCCTCTCTTGTTCCTCCTGTTCTTCCTGGGCCTAGGTTCCTCCTATTTACTGTCTCTGCCTGACAACCCCGCCTATCTATTCTCTGACCAGTTATTGACTACTCAGCTTTTTATTAGAGCAATCAGGTGCCTTAGCCAGGCAAGGTGAATCAGATGCACAATATCGTGACATCGTCAAACACACATCCTTACATCATTAAACAGTGCAGCATAAACACAGTAACACATCTTTACGCAGCTGAAGGAATATTCTGCAACAGGAGTCATTTGGAAAGAAGAAACCTTGATTGAGAAAATCCCCCTACCACATTGGTCTGTGGGCAAGCCTATGGTACATTTCCTGGATTTATGATTGATGTGAACCAACTCACTATGGGAGCTACCATCACTGGGCTAGTGGTCCTGGTTTCTCTAAGAAAGCAGACTGAGCAAGCCATGAAGAGCAAACCACAAAGCAATGCCCCTCCATGGCCTCTGCATCAGCTCCTGCCTCCAGGTTCCTGCACTGACTTCCTTAGACGGTGGAGCTGTGGTGTGGAAGTGTGAGCTGAAAACCCTTTCCTCCCAGTACTGCTCTTTGTCACGATGTTTTCTCACAGCAACAGAAACACTAACGGAGACATAGGACAAGCTCAGGCATTTGAACTCTTTGGACCCAGTTAGTGGCACTGTTTGGGAAGGTTTAGGGGGTGTGGCCTAACTGAAAGAAGTGTGTCGCTATGGAGCAGATTCTGAGTGTATGTAACCTCCCCTACTTCCAGTTCACACTCTCTACTTCACACTCACTATAAAAGATGGATTCTCTCTACTTTCTGCTTTGGCCACCATGCTTGTCACTTGTTACCACGCCTCTGCCTGCCATGATAGACTCTGATCTGCTGGAACCATAAGCTGAAATCAACTCCCTCTTCTGTAAGATGCTGTAGGTGTGTTCTGTCACACAATGGAAGTCACTAATATTCCCTCCTGCCCCTCCTCACACGTCCCTCCTTCTAGCTCGTACCCCTACTGCCTTCACGCCTTTCAGTGGCCCAGTTTAGTGCTGCTTGTATAAGAATGTGTAGCATGGGCAACTTCAGTGGTAACACCATTTCAGAAGATGATGAAATGATGGTTCCTCAGCCACCATCAACTGGCTGTAGCTCCTCAGGGAGGGGGAGGGGCCAATGAGCCTTCTATCATCCCTGATGGATGCTGAAGGAGCCAATCTTCAGGTCAAGTACAGGTAGGTAATCACAGCTGTCACGTGTCCAGGACTGTAATAGCCACCAGGTCATGCACAGAAGTCAGCGCGTCTCAGTAGCCGTCCCCAGCCCTAGGTCTTACATCTTTCAGCCTCCTCGTCCAGCGTATCCTGGGTCTCACAGATGGTGATAAATGTCCCTTTAGGCTGAGTCCACAACAGTCCCCTTTTCTCAGCAATTTGACCAGCTAGGAGTCTGCATTTACTCTCACCTACTACAAACAGAAGTTTCTTTAGCCAAGGCTGAGAGCCACACTAACCTGTGGAAGTAAACGCGGTTACTCAGAAGGCAATTTGGCTACAGCTGACGTTTTTAACAATAATAACCAAAAAGAAAAGGAGAAAGGAAGAAAGGGAGAGGATGTCAAGTGTCCTGATGTTCAAATTTTTCCTGAATTTAGAAAACCATCTCCTTCTCTCCATCAATAAATTACAGTGCAAGTAAAAAAAGTAGAGCCAAAATAGAGAATTTCACCTGTTTTCTTAACATGCTTTAATACAAAAATTGACAAAAAGAAAATCCATTGTATCTGGTAAGATTGCTTTTGGCTAAGAGCTACAGAAATCTTAACATTGTCTAAGCAATAAATACATTTAATTACTTCAAATCACAAGAAGCCTGATAGGAAATTCTAGGAATTGATTCTGCCTCTTACTGATGTCAACTTGCTAAGTCAATATCTCTATGATTCTCTTGCAAAATTCACCTCCTTGGGGGAAAAAAAGCAACTAAGATTCTCTAGCTAGAAAATAACCACAAGCACTATATTGAAGAGGTATGGAGAGAGTGGACATCCTTGTCGTGTTCCTGATTTTAGTGGGATGGCTTTGAGTTTTTCTCCATTTAATTTAATGTTAGCTGTCGGCTTGCTGTAAATAGCTTTTATTATATTTAGGTATGATCCTTGTATCCCTAATCTCTATTCACAGGGAAGAAAAGCACTTCTTGGGGCTGGAGAGATGGTTCAGTGGTTAAGAGCACTGTCTACCCTTCCAAAGGTCCTGAGTTCAATTCCTAGCAACTACATGGTGGCTCACAACCACCTGTAATGAAATCTGGTGCCCTCTTCTGGCCTGCAGGTGTACATGCAGACAGAATACTGAGAATGCTGTATACATAATAAATAATCTTTTCTTTTTAAAAAAAAAAAAGAAAAGAAAATAACCACAAACCCCAAAAGCTGAATTATACGCATACATGGACACACACTCCACAGCACAGACCTCACACCTGATCCTGTCACTTCTCAGGGGTGCTCTCTTTTCCATCGATGACAGTGAGGAGGCAGCACCCACAATGCACAGCGCATGAGGGGACTCTCACTGCTGTCTCTTGGGTATTGTATCACAACTTCATAGTAAACCCTAGAAAGATCAGTGGGGTCCACTCTGCTCGGTGTCAGTAGATCCTGTGCACAATCTGTGACTGCTGGAAGAAAGCATGAATATTGAACAGTAAGGGAGTCCTGCAAGCCCAAGGCTAGAACGTCTACATGAACACCCTTAGACCAGAAATGTACCGCGACACAACGTCATTGATGGGCAAAACAGAGCCACACATGTGTCTCTTCCAGCTCTCCGCTAGCACCTCAAGGATGTAGGTGGAAAATGAAAGCAGATTTCACCCTTCAGGGTAACCCTGTCCCCCAGGAAACTGGTATCCTCTTCTTTACTCTTTCCGTCATGTCCCTTCTGCTCAGGGGAGCCCTTGCGTTGGACACTCAAGGTTAGTGCCGTCCTTCACGAGGGCTTTCCCTGTGACACATTCAGCCCAGATTTAGGCTTCAGAAACAGGAAACCAAAGACCAGAGTCTGTAGTGGAAGGAAAGGACTGCGCAGAGGAGAAATTCAGAGAGAAAACGTCCACTGAGCAGAACTGCCCTCTTACCATGCTTGTTCTTCTAGAAAACCTCTCCATAAGAAGTTTGCCTTCTGCTAGGTACATGCATCCGAGACCGCACTTCTGCCCCCGCGTTCAGAAAAGCATTCTCCTGAGCACAGTACACCAGGTTCTCCATGATCAAGTCGGGGTTCCCTTTGCAAAGCTAACTTACTACTCTGCATTTCAACACTGCCAAAAAGGGGGTTCCACAGTGTCTCTTGGTTCCATTTATTGTCCAGACCTCCAGAAGGAGTCTGGCCACAGGAGAAACTTCATTGCTGCCATGGCTGATCCTAGTTGTCATGCTGATTGGTTTGAAAGGAAAATTACCCAGAATGCAGAGCACACCTCTGGGTATTGGTGTCAAAGGCGTTTCCAGAGATCACTGCATGAACACTGATTCATTGACTGGATTGATCCTTTGAAGAAGTCCTAATACAACCACATATTCCGGAAATGGTGTAGGCTAGAGGAGGTGCGGCCTAACTGGAGGAAGTGGTTACTCGGGGCATATCCTTGTCAATTGTCTTGTCCTTTACAGCTCCTGTTCATCCTCTCTGCTCTGCCCCACCACACCCTCCCTGCCACAGTGGGCTGATGACTCTGAAACTGTGAGCTAACATAAATCCTTCCTCCCTGCCTGGGTTTTCAACAGCTGGAAGCCATGACCACAATGACACCATGAGCACAGCAGCTCTTAAGAAGGAAAAACTGGGGCTGGCTTACAGATACAGAGGGCTATACATTCTCATCACGGCAGGAAGCATGGAAGGCAGGCAGGCAAGATGAGGGTTCTACATCTGGATCAGCAGGCCGCAGGTGGAGCGTGAGACATGAGGCCTGGCTTGGGTTTCTGAACCCTCAAAGCTCATCCCCAATGACGCACTTCCTCCAACAAAGCCACACCTACTCCTACAAAGCAAAACCTCCTAATAGCACCACTCCCTATGATCCTTCGGGGGCCACTTTCTTTTAAACCACCACATTCCCTAAGGTTGCTTCCGCCGAACCCTTCCTCACCATCATAAGGAGAATAGCTGATACTCCGAACTCCATCAGTGTCTGACAGACCCACGGGTAACACACTCCTCAGTTCAGGAAGCCCTCCTCAGTAGAAGATAGACGTGTACCTCAATGATTCATTTTATTCTCAGCCCTCAGGAGTCAAGAAAGCCACATGTATGATCTGGTTTCTTCTTTCCAAAGAGCCCCTGGATCTTAATTAGTTGTGTTATTGCCGGCTACAATTCTCTACAGTCTTATCATAAAACGTGCCATAAAGAGAATTTGTGTTCCCCCAAGCTCCTGTAACTGTCTTCTGAGTATTGCTTTTCTAGCCCTGGGCGGCGCTCTGCAGAGTCCCTTCCCCTGCAGGCACTGTCTCCCAAGAACTCGCCAGGTGCCTCAGCCACCAGAGCAGGTGTGTTTCTGTATTTGAGAAAGCAGCCTTGCTCCCTGACCCCCTGACCCCGAGGTGTGTCATCTGCAGGTAAACTGCTGTCCCTACTAGTCCTGCCAGGAGCTAAGTGAAGTCATTAAGTTCATTTCTTCGTCCCTTTCGAGAAGATGCTTCTACAAACCTCATCCGTTTGTCTTTTCTATGGATGCTAACAAGGCAGCATGCTTCTGTCCTTGATACACTGCCATGTTTCTGCTCTCTTCCAGGTCTGTCCCTGCAGGCTGAAGCTGCCTGGGACACATTTTAAAACCCTGGCTTCTGGCAGTTCACCCGAATTTCTAGACTGCATGGTTACATCCAAGAGGTCCCTTTATTTCTGCCCAATAATTCCCCTGCCTGGATCATGGCCTTCACAGCAGCACTGAGCTGCGATGGCACTTGAAGTGTTGTGATCCTTCCTCTAAGGACTTGGAATCCCTGAATCTTGTTCCCATGGTATCCACGCACAAATTGTGTGAATAGTTTTCTTGTTTTCAGAGCCCCTTGCCTTTCTATGAACTCATTCCGCTTCTCTTGATGTCACATTCCTCTAGGAAGATAGAAGTCAGAACTGGTCACGTTAGAGTCCTCCCTGTCTTTTTTTAGGTTCTGGGTGAACTCACATGGTGCTCTAATGTGTGGTCCTCACAGGACACCAAGACTGTCTATCCTTCATCCCTCTGTGCCTTCATTCGAACCCACCAGCTCTCTACACACAAATAGCACAGCACCGGGAGGGTCATGGGAGCACTTAGCTCTTTGGATGCCATCTTGTGGCCCAGGACTCTGCAAAGCTGAAGTCCTACCAGTATAGCACCCCGCTCTTCCTTCAGCACTGACCACTCTCATCCTCTCCCTTGGACCTGTCCTCGCTCTCTGGCCTAGGAGAACCTGGCTTAACCCAACCCTGCTGTCACAGTCTTATCTCTATCCTAAACCTCAGTTATCCCTGTATCTTGGGTTTGGAGGACAAATCTATCGCTTCTAACATATATGTCACAAATCCCTCCTAAGTCAGTGACCTTTCAAGGTCACTACCTTGGAAGACTAATTTAATACAGTGGGACAAGAGAGGGAAATGAGAAAGTGGGGAGAGGAAAAAGAGAAAGAAAAACTCATCTGCTCATGTTTTGTTTTCTCTTTTTAAAATTTCTTCTTTATTCCTCTTGGGTTGATAATTTTAAATGCTCTCCTGGTTGTGCTTACTGTGACTCTGTCTGGCTCACATCTCAGGGGACTTCATGCTGCCTTCCCACAGACTGTTTTCCTGCCTTCTAGACGCTGGGCCTTGCTCCTCGCTTGTGCCCATCCTGGAATTGGTTTTCACCATCATCCCAAAGCTTGTACCCTGCGCACAGCCGCCTCCTCTCTCCCCATTATCCCATTTAGCCGTTCTTCTGCCTGCCGCTCGTCAGCCCACTTCACAATTCATTAGGTGCTTCATCAGCAAGGAAGAAAGAAGTGGGCTGGCTCAAAATGACTGCTTTCAGTTACTGATTTCTTTGTTTTGTGCCAGGAAGCATTTCTGTAACTCGGCTGGCGATTCAAACACAGATAAGAGAAACCCTCTGTCAACTCCAATCCCACTTCATTTACTGGCGTACACAGCTGAATGAGCTGTTTAAGTGAGGCTGCTATAAAATGAAATGAACTTGAATTTCCATTACATATTCTTTCAATTATTTACGGATTGGGCTGAGCCTGTGTAGGTGACTTTTCCCCTCTCCCATCCTGAGTCATCACAAGACAGCAGGAGGAACAGTAAGTCAGCACTTTTTTGCCAGGTCTGATATCGGTGGCTGCTTACTGTTCTGCGCTGACCTTCAGTAAGAGCTCCCTGCCCTGGCTTCTTTCTGTCACCTTCGGGACCCTGGGAGATCTGGGGATCCAGGACCACGCTCTGTGGAGCTGTGGGAGCTGCAGTGTGATTTGAGGGGCCTACCTGTCCTACCCATCCTACCTGTCCCACCCTACTGAAGCTCTGGTCATTGTTTAGGCTGGGTCTGGAAAAAATCTTATATAGACACCAAGTGCTTCTTTGGGGATTTGCAGTGCAACCCCTTCAAGGTCAGTGTGAGGGTAGGTACTTTATGGCCTGCTTGCCCTGGGGAAATGTCCCCTAATTCTTTCTCATTATCATCTTAGTTACTGCTACCCAGCAAGACTCAGAGACTCCAGCCATACAAAAGAGAGTTTTATAAATAACGCCAGGACCTTGTTTACTGGAGAAAGGACCTCCTGTTATTAAACAGCTTATTAAGTTGATATGGATACTCCGGAGAGTGTGCAAACAGTCCCTTACTTCAGAAAGCAAGTCAAATGTCGGTATGGATAAACCAAGGGGCTAGGACAAAAAACCTAGCTAGTCGCTGTGTCATCCCAGGGCTGGCACTAAGCCTGTTCGATTCAGCCATTCTTCTCTTGATTCAGTCCATTCTCAAACCTCTCATTTCCACTGAAGTTTATTCGGGCACGTTAGTGATTTTCTTAAGTTGTTTTTGCTTTTTAAATAAAGGAGGGCTCTATGGGGAAATTGGGATGGTGTGTCACTAAAAACAAAACATCAAATTATAAAGAACTGATATGGCACTAAAGGAGGTGTAGAATAAGAGCCCAGAGAAAATGAGCTTCAGCAGAATGAAAGGGTAGCGTTCGAGCCTTTAATTGCTCGGTAATTGGGAGTCAACGCAGAATCTATTTAGACTCCACAAGGTCTATTAGGAGTGCAGAGGACCAATCGCAAGTCAACCAAAATTAGGAAAAGAAATCAACTTTAATTGTAAACAGAAGACTAATCATTAGCTGCCCCTTTCCCTGGAGTAAGTCGTGGATGCTTGCCTGACATTTTACATTTCACTTTAAGTTCAAAAAAAATGTCCACAAACAGCCTACCCATTAGCAGTTTCTTCTATATTACAGGGCATCCAAAGCCTAGAGTCCTGAGCTTGAAAACATTCTCATGACAGACACCTCAAAATGATCCTACAGATACAGGCAGGGCATTTGCATGCACACAGAAGCTCACCTCTGACTCCCAAGTTGCAACCCAGTTGCCCAGATGGGGCACGGAAGATGCAGCTAACCCAACAGAAGTGTGCCTCACTCAACATAGCCCGTATTTTAAAACAACAAAAGGCAGGGTTTTTAAATAGTCTTACTACACAGGAACAAAACTATCTGAAGTGATGGGCAGGCTACTTAGCCTGATCTAACCATTTCACGATACATACATGTACAAAAACATCACATCAAACTCCCTAAATATACACAACTTTCATGTGTCAATTAAAAAAAATGAAAGTCCAGGGCTGAGGAATGTTCCGTGGGTAAAGCATTTGGCAAGCAAATGTTGGGTTCCCAGAACCCACGTAGATAGCTGAGTGGACTTGGTAGCCCACTTTTAATCCAAGCACCTAGGAGGTGGAAACCGATTCTTAGAACAAGATGGCTGGCTAGTTGAAATGGCAAACTCATGAAAATGTTAAGCACCAGGTTCATCTAGAGACTCTGCTCAGCAACATGAAGTCGGGATGATAAAAGATGCCAAAAGTTCAGATCTACACCCAAGTGTGCATATATATGCACACTCATACATCCACACACTCACATACACGCCTGTAAAATGAAAAGCTTCATAGACAGACTGACTTCTGAGAACTGAAGAATTCTTTTCCAAGCTGTCATAGTCATGAGACAGTGGCGAACTGAAGATAGCCCCAGGTACATATTGCTGGGACAGGATCAATCGATCACGAAAATTCTTTAATAATTATCCTTGTCACAAAGAAACCAAACAAGGTTTCTAATGCCTACTGTAGATATATTGTCTCCAACATTAGAAATCCAATAACCAGGCAGAGGTGGTACATATCTTTAATCCCAGCACTCGGGAGGCAGAGGCAAGCGGATCTTTGTGAGTCTGAGACTAGCCTAGGCTACACAGAGAAACCCTGTCTTGAAAAAAATGGAAAAAACAACAGAAAAAACTTTAAAAACAAAAAGTACTTAAGAACTCTAATAACCAACACATTAGTTACCCATTGGTGACCTGAAACTTAGATATTGTTGCAGATATTATTAAAATAGGAGATTATACTAAAAACTACCTACTGCTAGTGAGAAGATAGCTTGCCCCAGATCCAGATGTTAGGACCTCTGGGAACATCTGTATGGAATTAAAACACAGAAGAGGAAAGAGTTCCACTTTTATTTTAATTTGTTAAATATTAAACTATTTATTAGATTGTGTTTTTAAATTCTGGTTTATTCTATTTGCTTGCACTTGTTCATTCATTTATTTGTTTATTTGTTTGTGGAGCACCACGTTTGTATGCTCTGAGTTGCACCTGTTACTTACATGTTCAAAACCCTTCACTAAGGTTTGCAGCCAATGGACACAGGGTGGAAGACACTGGGAAGACTCTATAATGTGTAACACAGCATAGCAGAGAGACTTAGGCAGGGCAGCTGCCCTGGGAGCATCAGAAAAGCCTTCATGGTGGTGATGGGATGAAAACCTGGCCAAGGAAAGTGGACAAGAGTTCTGCTGGCTAGTGCGGCTGACAGTCAACTGACAATATTCAGTGTGTAGTTGCCGACTGTAATTTCACACATGGTGAACATGCACAGGCATGCTAGTGCACCTACTGACAGACTGATGGAGCCAAGTGCCACATACACGGGGCTGTGACGAGAAACTCAGCTGCCTGGGTGCATTGCACTCACTAGGCATCTGCATAAGAAATCTGGACTTCACTTACAGGCAAAACAAAGCCATCAGCTGTTTGTAACAGGCAGAGATACACGCTAGAGGGACAAGTGAGCAAGTTCACAGAAGTACAAACCGAAAGGAATGGACACAGCAGAAAAACCTGTGGGGTGGGGGGGAAAATGGCATCTCAGGTGCCCAGAACTAGAGTTTCCTGAGATAGGGATTGCACAACAGCACAGGGGGGAATGGAAAGTGAGCAATGTGAACACTTGATGAGCTGAATGTGAGCAGGCCAGAAGTTGTGAGAACAAAATCTAGAATGTGTGGAGGTGTTGAAGAGTGAGTGAAAGGCCAACGGGGAAGAAACTAGCCTTGTTCGTTCCAGCATAGAGCTATAAATCTGAGAAGAAATCTGGAGTGTTTTTACCTGGTCAGGAAAGAGCCAGTAGAGAGGGAAGGGGCAGTGAAAGATTATCCTACTAATAGGCAGAGTGTGTCTTCTAGGAAGTCCTAAGTGCAAAAATGCCTAGGTTTCCCAGTGTCCTCAAAATGCCCATCACAGACTTCAGCACTATACCAAGGCACTGTAGAGGATACAGGAAAGCTGGAGCCTCCAGCCTGATGGTGAATCTTCACTGTCTACCTGACTGGACTCAGAGTCACCTAAAAGATAGAACCTCTGGATGTGTTGCGAGGCTGTCTTCAGACACCGTTAACTGAGGAGGGAAGAGTCTCCCCTAATGCTCATTGCCCCATCCCATTGGCTGTGGTCTGCAGTGAAGGGACAAAGCAGGAAGCCAGTCGGGCACTAGCATCCATGCATCTGCTTCCTGAATGTTGACACAGTGTGACCAGCCACCACATGTTCCTTCCACCATGCCTTTCCCACCATGATGAACTGTAGCCCCTCAAACTGTAAGCCAAAGAAAGCCCTTCATCCCATAAGCTGTTCTTGTCAGTTTTTGGTTTGAGGGTTTGTCTGTTTGCCTTTTGTCGGGACAAGGGAAAAGTAGCCCATACAGCCAGGAATGTATTAAAAGAAACACTTGTCCTGAGCAATGTAGAGAGCTCTCCTCATGTGCCTTAGTCTATTTTACACTGCTCTAAGAGTTATTAATAAAAATTGGAACGATTTTCTTGCTCTCAAGAGGCTACAAACCCAGCATCAAGGTACCAGCCCCTGAAATAAGCTTTTTTACTGCACCCTTTTATGGTAGAAGGCAGAAGGCAAGAGCAAGGAAACACCAACTGTCACCTGGCAGAAGATCAGCATGGTGTCCCTGCTCCACGAGCCCTTTCTATTGTACCACCAGTCCATCCAAGTAGAGCCCAGCTCTCCAAAACATCCCCCATTAACCCCACCTCCCAACCTGTTCACTGGGGATAAATTATCCAGTAGCTGAGTGTTGAGGAACACATTTACTTACAGCTCAGAAGATGAGCTGAGACCAGCCAAGAAGATGTCACTGTGTGTACCAATTATCTCTACTGCTGAAAAGCTAAACATGCTCCTGGTAGCAAAATGAGTGTGGGCCCTGAACCTTTCTTTCAAAGACTGCATTGACAGGGCCCCTTGAAGAGAAGAGGAATGATTGCCCAACTATGAGTTTGGAGGGTCCAACAGGACACACGCGAGTTGCCTCTGCATACCTACCTTTGGCAAAATTGGTATAATTCTTGTTGATATTTTTCTTAATTGATCAATAGTTAGAATGGACAAGTAAAATTTAGCACATTATATAAATAATTCCATGTGTATTCCTCTAAGAATGAGTCAAAAATTTCTGAGACAAATGTGTCTGTCTGAGGAGAAGCGAGGGCTCTGTTGGGCTTCTGCTGCACAATTTAAAGCGAGCTCTTGTCCCCAGGAAGTTCTCCAAATTATATCCCCTTCCCAAAGGGTATATCCTGCATGGACCACTGAACAAGGTTATACCGTCAAAGACTCAGCTAAGGGGCCGCCTATCGGCTCTCTAAATTATCCCAGGCTCCTTGCTTTTGCCTATCAGGAGGTGAATCCCAATTTCTGTAAATGAATCAGATTTGAAAATAGGTGTTTAGGAACAGGAGTGGCCCCAATGCCACGGCTCACAAAGCAGCCAGGCAAGTGGCATGCGCAGCCCAGCGTTCAATGATAATAGGTTCACCGAGTGAAATAAAGGCCAAGCTGGGGATAGGGGAGAGAGTTTTACCCTGTCTGACCTCTTAGGAAAGTCATCAGGTGTTTCCTCTGGGAGCAAAGCTGCTAGCAGGAAATGCAGGCATGCCCTCTTATCTGGGTTGATAGTCCCTTGTTGCAGAGCTAAACTAGAAAGAACTCCCTGTTCACTTTTAAAATTATTTTTTAACCTTACATATGAAACAGGGCAAGTGGCCCCTCAACTTGGAGTTGGAGGAGGGAAACCATGATCAGAATATATTGTATGAACAAATATTTTCAATTTAAAAAAACAAAAGAAAAAAGCAGACAAGTGTGTGTTCATTTCTCCTACTCATTGTCAATTTACAAACATTTGAGGGACCGTGAACACTCCAAATTTTCCCAGCTCATGTC
Source organism: Microtus ochrogaster (assembly GCF_000317375.1). Lineage (NCBI taxonomy): Eukaryota > Metazoa > Chordata > Mammalia > Rodentia > Cricetidae > Microtus > Microtus ochrogaster. The sequence continues at coordinate 8,508,073 of NC_022020.1, forward strand.
CCTGCAGGCAAGCTCTGTCTACCATTGACCAGAAACACCAAAGATGTCAGAAATCCTGACAACTTTTCTTGGTTAGAGGGAAGTCTACAGTTCCCTGTAGCAGAGACTTCTTGGTTTACCAAGCCCAAACTGCTGCTTTGAAAAAAAAAATGAGGTCTGTCTGTATCTGTGAAAGAGAAAATTATATGAGCAGTTACCTCTGTTTATACCTTTTTGCACAATGATCACTGGATTTTCAGAGCATTGATTCCATCCATGCATCCATTCATCACATTCTGGAAGCCTGCATGGGCTGCTCTGTGAGTGCCGGTATCTCTTTGCTGTGGGAATTCTTAGGGTGAGTGTGCATATACACACCATGTGCAGTTTGTAAGTGGCAAGGCCACTCTTGGGTCCCATCCTTTTCTAAAATAATATTTCTCTATAATTACAATAAAATACATTTATTATAAAAGTATAGAAAATAAAGGAAAGCACACATAAAACTAAACCATTCATAAGCACAGATGAATGCTCATCATTTTAGTTCGTGTATTTCCAACTTGGTTTTGATTTGCAAATACATTTGGATTCATGTACTCCAGAATAGCATTGTGTTGAACATATTATTCTATATATGTATTTTTATTTAATGTGTCCCAAACATTTTTCTATATTATTAAGTATTCTTCCGAGTATAATTTTCAAAAGATATGACACACAGTAGGTATACCAAGTTATTTAATCCTCCTCTTACATTGGATAATTAAGTTCTTTTCAGTATTTGTTGTCATCTACCAAATTATGCTAAACAACCCTACATCTTTGCTTTAAAATAGAATCTGTTCATTAGAGTGAAATCTTTAATTTTTATTCTCCATGTATGAGTGTTTTGCCTGTGCCTATGTATGTGTGTTGTGTGTGTGTGCCTCATTCCCGTCAAGTCCAGAAGAGGGTATTGGATTCCCTGGGTCTAGAGTTACCGAAGCTTGTGAGCTGCCGTGTTGAAGTTTGTCAACTGCTATTGGTTCCAGGAACCAAACCTGGGCCCTCTACCAGGCAGCCAGTGCTCTTAGCTGCTCAACTGTGCATCCAGCCCCTGAAAGCAGAGCCTGTAAATCAACTCGCTGAGTCACTGAGATCAAGCAATTGTTAAGACTTCTACCTATAGGAAAATTGCTTTTCTCAAAGATTTCCTGGGTTCCCATTCCCACCAGCAATGCATCAGGGCGTCAATTCCCCTCTTCACTATCAGTACGTTTCCTGTCGTTTTGATTTTCTGTCTTTTGGGAGTAGAACTTCTGACTTGTCTCTTTAGAATCATAAATGAACAGTTTGATTCGAGTTAAACACATTCCCATCAGTCTTCGGAACACCTGTCAGGCGCAGGCAATCATCAAGATATTAAACCTGGTGCTGATCGCCCAGATCCCATTTCAGACAAATTGTCTATTCCTTTTAATCCCCACACAGTATTTGTGATCAGGGAGAGGCATGAGCTTAAGTTAAAATAATGGCAGTTTCAAAGGATCTGGCACAGGCATCCTAGAAACAGTTCTACCAGGTGCAATGGAGTATTGAAAGGAAAAACTCTCCATTGAGGGGCCAATTCTCCACTACGGCTGGTACACTAACAGGAAGATCCAGAGACTACACAGCTGAGATCCCTGAGCACGCCTCTGAGGAGTGGGAACTGGTGAAGAGCCGGCAGGAGAGAAAGGGAGGGTAAATAGACTACCTATTTCAGAAGATTAGATGGCTGGAATTCAGTGCAACGCTGATACAGCCCACCCACACAGTTACCCAAATGAGGAAGGAGCTTATGGAAATGAAGTGGATGTCAAGCTATGTCAAGGGGGCAGCTATGCAAAGCAGTAGGCATATTTATGCAAACAATCCCAAACACCTTGCTAAAGAATCCTACCAAAACAGGGGCTGAGCCTGGAAAGGGAATAGAAAAATGGAGTTTTTGAAAATGTAATATTCTATTGATTCTTTGAGAAGCTCATACGTTGAATTCTGACCATACTCACCCCACTCCTACCCCATCTGCTCTAAATCCACAGCACCTCCCTATCTCCTGCAACTTCAACATCCTCTTTTATGCTTTTATCCCTTCCAGTCCAGGTTGTGCTACCCTTACCCTTCTGGGTGTGGGGCTTTCCACTGCTGACCTAATCCTAGGATGGTAAAGTTAACTTGCACACACAATCTTTCTTGTCTAGCACAGTTTAAAAGCTATTAATTAGGATGAGGAGTAACAACAGATGTCTGCCAGGAAAGCCTGTGATGGCTGTGCGAGGCTGCTACTCAGCCTCCTCGTCCAGAGAGTACTAAGTGAATCCCAGAATGCTTAGGGGGCGCTAACACTTGCAGAGAGTACTAAGTGAATCCCAGAATGCTTAGGGGGCGCTAACACTTGCAGAGAGTACTAAGTGAATCCCAGAATGCTTAGGGGGCCCTAACATTTGCACTCATCTTTAATTTATTGATTTGCTTCTTCATTGAGAAAAAAGCAGCACAGCAGTAAATGGCTATAGTTAAGAAGTTAAAGTCTGAGAAGAAACAAGGAGGACTTGCTGGAGTGTACTGAAAATATTGTACTGAAAATATTGAGGTTTAGAAAAAATAATGTCCAGAGCTTCCAGGAGGAAATCGATGTCTGGGTGGAACCATGTACGTTGGACAACACAAACTTGAAAGTCGGCAAGCTAAGAGCTACAGAATGCCCCTCCCTTTTCTTCTGCCTCTTGTTTGTACAAAAATTTAAAAAACTACAGCAATAAACTGGCAATTTTTGGATAAACTAATCTAAAAACAGTGAGTAGAATGAATAATTTAGAACTCTGGGATCCAGCAAATTATGACTTTGTAATTTGTGGCTTATGCTTAATTGTAATGATCAGTTAAAGAAATCTCTATATGAAAATTAAAAATGAGAAACCCTAAAATGATAAACCTAAGAAGGAAAGTAAAAGAGAAGAGGCAATGATGTAAAATTAAAATAATCCTTAATTCTGAAGACGAAAACGGTCCCTGAACATATTTAAATTACTTTTTGTTCTTGCAGTCTCATATTGTTCTTTCGTTAAAAAAAAAAAGAAGAAGAAGAAGAAGAAGCTGAAGGCCTGGGAGAAGCTCGGTGGGTAAGGCGCTTGCCACCGAGCCTGGTGCCCTGAGTGCCATTGCTGAGACCCCTGTGGCGGAAGGAGAGAACTCCTGTGTGATGCCCTCGACCTCAGCCTGAGCACTGTGGTGCCGAGGCTTGACACACACACGTGCTAAATTTTCTTTTTAAAAAGGAAATTTTAAAATTTGGAGATGTATAAAGTATGATATTCTAATAAATTTGAGTAATTTGAATTTTTTCTTTTAATATATATGGAAAGTCAGTTTGAATAAAACTTTAAACAAACACAACAAATACACACATAGTATGCTATCCCAGATACCCAGAGTCATGGAGACGACGTGATTGCGTCTCATCCTTCAGAGTCATGGTGTCTCATCCTCCAGTATAGTCAGTGAGATCGCTGTGTGTCCTTGCCAACACACGTTGTTCATCGTTGTCATCATGGAGTGTGTGCTGCATCTTCTTTGTCATAGAAAAACATAAAAAATCATTTTTAAAAGTTTTGCCTATGGATATGAGTAGTTTGCTTGCATGTATGACTGTGCTTCATATATGTGACCTGTGCTAGAGGAAACTAGAGAAGGACACAGGAGTCCCTGAAGCTGGAGTTATAGGCATTTGTGGGCCAGCATGCAGGTGCTGGGAATCTCAACCAGGTCCTCCGGAGGAGCGGGATATGCTCTTCAGCACTGACCCATCTCTCCAGGCCCACATCAGAAGCATGATCGATGTTACTACATGAACATTTTCAGATCATCTCAATCTTCTACTGGTGTTGTTGGATGCTTAAGTGACATTTGTGCTTTACTATAGTACAGAAAACATTACGATTACAATGAGCACCTTAGCTCATAGGTTTGTGGCACTGGAAAAATGCCCAGCAGTGTCCCTCTCCTTGTGTACGGCCCTCTTGCTATGGAACACTTAGTGCCTCCCATTCTGAACCCAAGCACAGCCACATAATTTGCTCAGCAAATGAGATCCAAGCACTTACAAATCCAGACTTAATCCCTTGTTACCCTGGACACTGTCTCTATATAAACAAGCACTGGGTACCATGTTGCATAAAATAAACACACCACTGTTCCCATCCCTCCTGAAAGCCTATAACTCATGAGTGAAGCCATCTTAGCTCACCCAGCCACCAGTCAACCTACCACCTCAACACACAGATCTGAGCAAGTCTCAGACTGGAGCAAGGCAGCACCGGCTCCAGTGAGAACTGTCTACCTACCCACAGAATCATGAGTCAAAGACAAGACTATTGTTTGAAGATATGTTGCTCTTTAGCTGTTTAATATTTTAAAAAGTGAACTCACTTTGACTTTTTCTACATTACTTATGCTAGTATCCCAAAATGAGTCTTCTGGTCCCAATCTTCAACCCTGAAAGAAAATGTCACAGGTTTTCTCTCACCAGGTGGAAGCTAGGTTTTGGATAGGCAGACAGACACATATGTTGTAAAAGTAGAAAGGGCTTATGTGTGGGAAGTAGCACAAAGGGGACACAACGAAAGCAGGAAATAGAGAGGAGAGACAGTGTCACAGCTTTCCTCTATGCAGAATGCAAACTATATACGATACATACGGTAAGGAAGCAGAGCATTATCTGAGGATGAGTGGGGGTGGAGGGTATGGCAGAGGTGATATTGTTTGAATCTGAATGCTTCCTCATAATACATGCACACACTTATGTTATGAAATCCTATCCCAGCTTGTAGAGCTATTTTGAAAGCTGTCAAGTCTTTCACAGTTGGTAGAACGATATCACTAGAAGCAAACCTTTGATGATTACACCCATCCTTGGTCCCAGCCTGCAAACTGCTTCCTGGCTGACAGGACATGAACAGCCCTTCTCTTCATCCTCCCGCCACCACAAACTCTGCAGTGCCTCTCCTCCCTTGGTGGGCTGCACCCTCACAAGCCATGACCCAAGAGAAACTCTGCCACCTGTCTTGATCCTGTCAGACATTTTGCCACAACAATGAGAACACTACAGAAATTGGTACCAGGAAGTAAAGTCATTGCACAAGACTGATCCTATCAACATTCCATCATGAGCTGAGAAAGATTAGTGAGGTCTTTTCCTTTCCTGAGAAGTTATTGGCTGTTAGTGGTTACTAGGAGAGGAAGAATCAGATTCTTCAGTGGTGCATCCGCTGGCAAGTTGGCCATGCTGCAGTAAGTAACCCTGTTTGCCCAGTGGTGGTGGCACACACCTCTAATCCCAACACTTGGGAGGCATAGACAGGCAGATCTCTGTGAGTTTGAGGCTATCCTGGTCTATAGAGCAAACTCCAGGACAGGCTCCAAAGCTCCAGAGGGACCTGTATT
>NC_022020.1:8513627-8522220 GCF_000317375.1 Microtus ochrogaster
CACACACACACACACACACACACAGAGGAAACTCTTCCAGCTACTTCCTAAAAACCATTTCACAGGACTTGGTGGAAAGTAGTAAGGGTTCAGCAGGAGTGGAAAGGAGATAAGAGAGGATATTGAGTATTCAGTAGGGGTTATGATCAAAATGTGCTTGGTGCCTGTGCAAATAATTGCCAAAGAACTTATTTTAAAATACATTTTATATATATTATATATTGCATATATAATATATTATGTATATATAACATAGTAATAAAAATTTTATAAAGAAATGAGGTCAATGGTATGACCAAGCCTGACCATGTGGTTGGTAGACCTTTTTAAATGGTTTTTAGGAAGTAGCTGGAAGAGTTTGAAGATGCAGGTTAGAGAGGCCCCGAAATGCTGTAATCAGAGCTTAAAACAGAAGCTCTAGTGAGAATTAAGAAAAACAAAATGCAAATACAAATGCATGGAATGTGCTTGTGGGTTTCTAACAGGAACAAGGACTCTACTGGCAGCAAATCTGTGACCCATTCCTGTCACAATCTGGCAGGTAACCTGACTGCATTTGTCCGTCTCCTGAAAATCTTTGCAAGGCTGGATTCAAAAGTAATGGGCTAATTAATTTGGTAGAGGAAAAATGAAGGCAAGACAGCAGTCTGGGGGTAGTGGTTGTTCTGGCTAATGTTAGCCAAGCTTACAATGAGGTCAATGGGCTGAAGCCCAAAAGAAAGATGTGACTAGCCAGTCATGTTAGACTGTGGTTGACTTTAAAGTTTCAGATCCGAACGCAGACAAGGCTGCTGTACTAGTTACCTTCCTACTGCTATGATGAAGCACCATGACCAAGGCAACCTAGAAAAGACAGCCTATATTTGAGCTTTTTGTTTCAAAGGATTAAGAGTCTACCGTGGCAGGAAGTATGGCAGGAAGCAAGAGCCATAGCAGATGGAGAAGGAAGTTAAACCACAAGCAGAGCCTCCAGTGACAGGCCTCTTCCAACAAGATCATACTTCCTAAGCCTCCCCCAAATAGTGCTACCTATCAAAGACCAAATATTCCAACGCCCACGGTTATGGGAGCATCTCGTTCAAACCATGGCAGCTGCTGCAACTGTTATAAATACTCAAGCGAATAGTACCATTAAAGAAAAAAGAAAAACCTAACTTCCCCATACTGGGACAATAGGAAAGGTGTCCTCAGGGTAAGAACACACCCACCAAAGGCGGCAAAGTACAAAATTGCAAACCCATTGACAACTTTGACTTAGAATATCTGAATAGAAAGAGCCATGAGTGTTCTACCGGAATATTAACCTTTGCTTGCTTTAGTGACCCAAACACCTAGAGACTGCTACAGCCCTTTTCTGAGGTGTCTTGGCCCTACCTCAAGCTCGTCATCTGCATGGTGTTTGATTTTCAGACATAGAAGGTAAGGATTATAAAGTTGTGAGAGCTTACATCAAGGTACTAAAGCAACGCTTATGGAGCCAGACAATGTATAAAAGGGCCAGATTCCCTGCGGGGGTGTCCCTACAGGGATCTGTAGGTGAACCCAACTTGCAAATGAGACACAGGCACCAAGTGAAACTGCCCCAAGGGGAAAATCACATGTACTGTAAGTGGCAGGGCCATAGAAACAGCTGTCCAGACTCACTGACCTCATGACACCGCCATGTCCCAAGTTCTGGACATGAATACAAGATTTAATGTCTGATGCAGTAGGCTTGGTTTCACCTCTCCTTGCTATCTTCAGGGTTCTCCTTTTAGGAATGGTAATGTTCAGCATGTCATTGGATATTAAAAGCAATTTTACTTTGATCGCATAGAGGATCATAGTAATGAAGTGAAAAAGACTTTGAAATTTGGAATTGATGTTGTAGCTGTTAGACTATAGGGACTTTGGAAGTGGGACTCAATAGATTTTGCAATGTCAGGTGGCCACAGTCTTTGGGGGCCTAGGATGGAATATTACAGTGGAACTGAAATGGGAGTGGGCTGAGGTTTTGGATGCTCAGTTATCAGCCTATGCTAATGTGAAGACTGTGGAGCCTTAAGAAGGGAAGGCATGACTGGTGGAAGTATGTCATTTAGGGCTGCGTCTTTGAAGGCTGTGCCCACTCCTGGTCATGGTGGCCACACTCTGCTTCCCATCAGCTACCATCTGAACAAGTCTTTGTTGTACATGCCCACCACTAAGTACTCCACCATGCCCACTATGATGGAATATATACTCTGACATCATGAGTCAAAATAGACCTTTGTGTAGGGTCTTGGGAGAGGGAGATTGTATAAGCAATGTATAATCTTTTACGTGAATTAAAATGTTTTGCATGTGATAAAATAATGAAACCCATTTGTTGTATGTAGAATATTATTTTAAGGTGTATTACTTTTGTTTATGCTCTGGAACATTTGTTTAATGATGCAAAGATGCGTTTGATTAAATAAAATTCGCCTGCAGTCAGGAGGTTGAGTCAGCAACTAGCTGACAGGAAGTTGTAGGGAGGAGCCAGGTGGAGAAGCATTTTTGAAGAGGACCAAGGAAAAGCATGGAAACTTCTTGGGAGAGTCTGGGAGATGAGCAAGGTGAGCTGCTTGCTATTCGGCCTCTCTGGGAGCAGAATTCCACCTCAACCTTTGAATCTTGAGTTCTTTAGAGGGGCAGAAATTTAGATAAGATCCTGTTGTAGCTTTGAAAGACCCAGTGCCTGAGAGAACAGAATTTCTTCACGCTGTGGCTCTTGGGACGGAACTGCTGCTGATAGCTCAGTTGCTGGCTAGGACAGCTGTAGCTTAAAAGGCAGTGACAATTCAAAAAGAAAACAACACCCATTATTTTGAGTGCTCATTGAAAAGAAATTAATTTTATAAAACAGAACAGTATTCTTTAGTTATGACATGTAGCACTTTAAATTATGGCAAACATTTTACTTTCTCAATACCCAGTAGCCCGAAAAGTGGGTCAGGAATTATGTAACTATTATCTGGCCTGCCCCCTTAGTCTTTACAGCTTCTACCCCGAGTCTGAATGTAGCATTTGAGCAGTCAATGAGGCGAAGGAGACCTGCTCGCCAGGATCTGCTTAACACCCAGAATTCCAGTACTGGGAAAGAGACAAGTCCTGAATGTTCCCATTTTGCTGGTAATGTGGACGCTTTCCTGTCCTCTGGGCACCCTTTCTTGGAGGCTCGGTGAGCCACTTTAGAGGAGCCAAGCCATCTTGTCTTTCCCTCATTCATTCTCGACATCTTCAAGTCCTCAGTAGCTCGGTGCTGAGAGACGCCATTTTTCCTTCAGGTATTTGTAGCGCAGCCGATATAGGCTGCAGTCCGCAGTCTCCAGGGCAGTTATCCTGAAACAGGCTTTGCAGCCACCCACTCCCCACACCCACTCCACCCCTCCCACACTGCTTCCACCCCTCTCTCTTCACTTAGTCAGTAGAGCCAACATGGCCACGTGGTGTAGGAGGTCCTTCTGTATTTGTGTTGCTTTCATTGGTTAATCAATAAATAAACTGACCTGATAGGGCAGAACTTAGATAGGCAGAGAAGACAGAACTGTATTCTGGGAGGAAGAAAAGCTGCAGATGGAGCCGAGCCACTATGAAGCTGCCGGGTCAGACATGCTGAATCTTTCCCGATAAACCACAACCTCGTGATGACATACATATTATTAGAAATGGGTTGAATCAAGATGTGAGAATCAGCCAATAAGAAGCTAGAGCTAATAGGCCCGGCAGTAATTTAATTAATACAATTTCTGTGTGGTTATTTCAGGGGGTTAAGCTAAACCTCCTACTACAGCCACGTCGTGAGGTGTTAGAGTAGAAAGGCTCCGGATATGTCGAGTTCAAGAAAATTAGAGTAGTAAAATTACTATTTGATTTTAATGTTCGCCTTTTCTTTTTTCTGGAGATCGTCAAGCTGTTCTTTGTTTAAGCATCTATTTTTGTCCTTTGACCACTCCTTCAGCCCATCCAAGGCTCAGCTGATACACTAAGTTTGGTAAGAATAACCGTAATATTAGGTAATATGTCAGCTAGGATTTAGTCCAGTTCTAATTTTACAAAACATCAATGGAATTCTAAAGAAAATTTTAATTGTCTACAACTGAAACCACTCCCATTGCTGAATGTTTCCATATGAAGGACCTAAGAGTACAGGAACATGCACGTCAAGAGACCAGTCCTGTAGTATTAGGTGAACGATCCCATAGGGATGCTAGCCTTATGAGCCTCCCTTGGCATTTACTTAATGCTGTGCTTGTTTTAACAATTATATATGTAACACGCTGTGATCATATACACCCCTGTTACCTTCCTGCAGCCTCCTCCCATTCCTATTGACCCCCTTCTTTGCCCAGCTAGTTTCCCTCCTACTAGCTTGCACACTTCTGTCAGTTAGTACTGCCTTTGCTGGATGAAAAAGACACTGATGTAAGCTAAGAAGTAATCAAATGATGTGAACAGCCAAGTACAGGCCTATATGTCCAGCTTCCTGGGAAACTGAGGCAGGAAAATCACAAGACCAAGTCCTACCTGGGCTACACAGTAAGTTCAAGGTCATCTGGACAGCTTAGTAGGATGCTGTCTCAAAAGCAAAGAGTAGAGAGGGCTACGGATGTTGCACTGTAACAATGCCCTTGTCTGGCATCCTCCAGGCTCTGAGTTCAAAAAGTAAACAAGTCCAGTGAGCAATAGTGTGGGAAGAGACTGGGGAAACTGTCACAGATGGTGTAGACTCATCGAATAGGGTTAGGGTGGAGTTTAGCAGTAGAGCACAGGCTTCCTGTGCAAGCCCCTGGGTTCAATTCCTAACATGAAAAGAATTGTTAAAACTCACACACAATGTGGCCTTTAGAAGACTGGCATGGTGGTATATCTGCCCTGAGGCAGGAGAATCTCTTGAGCCCAGAATTCAGGATACAGCAAGGCAACAGAGCAAGTCCCTGTCTCTTTAATTAGAAACAGAGAAATAGCTCCAGAGGATGACATAGCCCTCAAACTCCACATCTCATCTCCTACCACTGGACACATGCCTGTCGTGACTCGGTCACCTAGTTCATCATTGTAAGAGATTTCCTAACAAATAAATATTTGTTAAAAATAAATAAAATGAAATTTAACTAAATAAACCAGATCCGTCATACAAACAATGCTGTGTTAAATGTAAGAACACGTTTTTACATTGGATAAACAATAAGCATCTAATGTCAAGGTATCTGTGAATGTTAAGAGAAATTTAAAATTTAAAGAGCCTAGCAAGCTCTTAAACTTTGTAACTCCAACTCATAACACAATTTATTTTAGAATTGCTTGAAAGATGAGAACTTTAATACTGAAACACTTAGAGCCCTTTTTCATGATCGTGATAACTGTTTTGTGTTGATGAAGTTAAAGCTTATACTTACTTATAAGACTCAAAAATCTCTGCTGTAGAATATTATTTTAAAGTGGGTTAATTTTGTTTATACTGTGGAACATGTTTAATGATGTAAAGAGGTATTGCTTTCGTTTATGTTGCATTTGTTTAACTCTGTGAAACTGTGATACTTTGCCTGTCTAAAACACCTGATGGCCTAATAAAGAGCTGAAAGGCCGTTAGCAAGCCAATAGCAAGACTGGAGAAAGGATAGGTGGAGGTAGCAAGCAGAGAGAATAGGAGGAAAGAAGAAAGAGCAAGAGAACAAGAAGAGAAGACACTAAACGTCAGCCACCCAGCCACACAGTCATCCATGGAGTAAGAGTGAAAATAAAATATACAGAAGTAAGAAAAGGAAAAAGCCCAGAGACAAAAGGTAGCGGGGATCATTAAACTTAAGAAAAGTCAGCTAGAAACAAGGCACGCTAAGGCCAGACATTCATAATTAAGAATAAGCCTCTGTGTGTGATTTATCTGGAAGCTGCATGGTGAGCCCCCCAAAAGCCTAACTAGCAACAACATTTTGACGTTCCAACATGGGGCTAGAGTAAAAGAAAGTCTAGCTACAAATCTCTTTGTCAGGCATCCAAAATTCTATAAAATACAATAAAATAAAATAGACTACACTAAATGCATCGATGTGCTTCAAATGCATAAGGAATTAAATTAAATTTATAAATGGAACTGGTTGTTTAAGGACTCCCAGTTTTTCCATTTGCATCAATTAAATATTCACTCTAAGAAAAACATGAACTTGCTGGTTCTTGCTTTAATAGATTTGTAAGTTCATATTAAAATCTTAATTAAATAGATTTCAGAGTTATAATTTTATAAACTATTAACTTAAAACTCAAATATTATCAAACATTCTTTTTATGTACAAAATTCCTCATCAAAACAGGAAACAAACTCATACACAGTTCCAAGAAAAGGCACACAAAATTCTTGAGAAAAAGCCAAGCCAATCTTTGTATTGACATTATACTTTTCTTACTACACATTTTTTTTCTATTCCAGGATTTTAAAACTAATATTGTTTTATCTTGGTGTATGTGTGTGTTTGTATGTGTATGCATGTATATATGTGTGTGTTCATTAATGTGTAAAATTGTAGGCATGCATATACCATGGCATGCCTGTAGAGGTCAAAGGACAGAATTGGGTATTGCCTTGCCTTCCACCTTGTTTGAAACAAGACTGTTTTGTTGGTGGTGCTTCATACACCACACTAGCTGGGTCTGGGAGCTTCTAGAAATTCTGTGTCTACTTCTTGACTTGCTGTAGGAACACTGGGATTATACACACGAGCTCCTGCATCTGGCATTACATACGTTCTGTGGGTTCAAATTCAGGTCTTCATGAATGAGCAGCAAGTGTTTTATCCATTTAGCCCTCACCGCTCTAAAAAGCTCATCTTAAATGAAAATATAAAGTCAAGATTAGATTACTCTTATCTGCCTGAACACACGAGAACATACAGGCCCTTGGACATATATATGTGGATGAGAATGGGTAGCAGAAAAGTTTTGGGGGCATTCCTCTAAATGAGGGACCGTATTATCTCAGGGGTACAGGATGTTCTGGAATAAAGCAGCCCACATGTAACAGAGGCATCAAATATTTCCATTACATTGTCTTGGGTGACAGCTGGGGTGTAGTTTAGTGGTTGAGAGCTTGCTTACCATACACAAGGCTCTAAGTTCAACTCCCAGACCACATAAACACATGCATGGGACAGGGGGTTAAAAATTATATATGTGTTGTGTTTTTTTCTAGTTCCATCCATTTGCCTTTAGATTTCCTGATGTCATTGTTTTTAGCTGAGTAATATTCCATTGTCTGTATTCATTCTTCAGCTGAGGGGTATCTAAGTTGTTTCTAGGTTTTGCTTCTTACAAATCATGCTGCTATGAACATAGTTCAGCAAGTATTCTTGTGGAATGTTTGAACATCCTTTGGGCATATGCCCAAGAGTGGTATTGCTGGGCCTTGAGGTAGACTGATTCCCAGTTTCCTGAGAAATCATCATACAAGAGATAGTGCCAGGACAGTCCAAAGTTATAGCAAAACCCTGTCTCGATAAACCAATCAACCAACCAAACTCACAGAGATCCACCTGCCTCTGCCTCCCAGGTATTAGGATTGAAGGTGGGCACTGCCACTACCCAGATACTTGTGACTATTTTAAAGGGTGTTGTTTCCTTGATTCTTTCTCAGTCTGTTTATCATTTGAATATAGGAGGGCTACTGACTTTATTTTTTAGTTAATCTTGTATCCAGCCACTTCGCAGAAGATGTTTATCAGCTGTAGGAGTTCCCTGGTAAAATTTTTGGGGTTGTTTATGTATTAGTATATCATATCATCTACAAATAATGGTGCTAAAAAAAATCATCCTTATTTTTCAATAAACAGATAACCCAGACACAGAAATACAAGCATGGTATGTACTCACTCATAAGTAAAGAATAACCATGGTACGACAATCCACAGCCCCAGAGGTAACAAGGAGGGCCCAAAGGGGAACAGGGACTCATGGATTTCCCTGGGAAGGGGAAATAGAAGAGATATCCTGGTTAGGTTATGGACCAACAGGGATGGGAAAATGAGGGATTGGGTTGTGAGTGAAGGGGGAAAGTAATGAAAGAGATGTCTTTATGTGGGGGGGTATTTTTGGAATCAGGTAAAAACCTGGTACGAGGAAAATCCCTGTAAATCTACAAGGATGACCCCAGCTAAGACTCCTAGCAATGGTGGATAGGTAACCTGAAATGGCCAACTCCTATGATCAGATGGATTGTTATACCAATTGTCATCAGAGAACCTTCATCCAGGGACTGATGGAAACAGATGCAGGGATCCACAGCCAAGCAATGGGCTGAGCTCAGGGAATTCCTGTTGAAGAGAGGGAAGAAGGATTGTATGAGCCAGGGAGTCAAGGTCATCACAACAGAAATCACAGAAACAGCTGACCTAGGCTCATAGGAGCTCACAGAGTCTGGACCAACAGCTAGGGAGCCTGCATGAGACCAACCTAGGCCCTCATCATATGTGTTACAGTTATAAAGCTTGACCTACCTGTGGATCTCCTAGTGGGGAGGAGGAAGAGTGTGAGGGAGGATGGGAGGGGAGGAGGGAAAGTGTGAGGAAGGATGGGAGGGGAGGAATGAGAGTGTGAGGGAGGG
>NC_022020.1:8522606-8525102 GCF_000317375.1 Microtus ochrogaster
GGGAGGAGAGAGTGTGAGGGATGAGGGGAGGGGAGGAGAGAGTGTGAGGGATGAGGGGAGGAGGAAAAGTGTGAGAAGAATGGGAGGGGAGGAGGGAGAATGTAAGCAAAGGAGTATGGGTAGATATACAGTATATACTCACACAAAATGTCCTCGTGTAACCTAGTACCATGTGCAGTAAAGGTACATAATGACAGCACTTTAAATAAAAAAGGAACATAATTTTTACTTGTAAGTTATCCAAGTAAAGAAGAAATAAGAAAAGAAAGGAGAATGAGAGGAAAGAAGCAGAACGATGAGCAGGTATAAATACATACGTGTGTGTGTGTGTGTGTGTGTGTGTGTGTGTGTGTGTGTGTGTGTGTGAATTTAAATGCATGTGCAAATAAGTAGAACATCTTTAAATTTGCTCTTTTGCAAACTTAGTCATTATGATTATTTTCCAAAACATTTTGTATGACCATATATCCTGTCCCCACTCCTAAATCCTCAACTATTTCCCTTCTCCCCTCCCACTCGCAGTAACTTCCGGTTGTGGGTGGACATCATCATGCCCTTCACAGAACGTGATGAACTTATGACCCTTGCTGTGATGAAACACCAGTACCCAAGAAGCTACCGGAGGAAAGGGTTTATTCCCCTTAAGCCTCCATATCACAGCTCATCATCAAAGGAACTCACTCAGGGCAGGGACCTGGGGGCAGGAGCTGATGCAGAGGCCGTGTAGGGGTGCTGTTTCCTGGCTTTCTCCCCATGGTTTGCCCAGTCTGCTTTCTTATAGAACCCAGGACCACCAGGCCAGGGGTGGCCCCACCCACAATGGGCTGGGTCTTCCCCATCAATCACTAATTAAGAAATATCCTTAATACAGGCTTGCATATAGCCCCATCTTTCTTAATTGAGGTTCCCTCCTCTCAGATGACTCCAGCCTGTGTCATAAAAGTTGACACGAAACTATCCAGCTCGGCATACTATTGCAATGATTTGTTCACTGTCTTCTCAAGCCTAGGATGTCTGGAATGCCGTCTGTCTCCTTCCCAGGTGTGTGAGCACCGCACAATGTGCCTAAACAGACTAGACACTCAGCCACACTCGGGAAGTGATGATTCCCTTCTCTGCTTTGGACATGGAATTTAAAATACCATGAACAAAGTTGCTTATAAATACCATGTGTCCCTCACACAGCTCTGGAGGCTTTCAAGTCTAAGATAAAGGGGCCGGCAGGTATCTTCTCTCTGTGTCCTCATGCACCTGGTCTGCTATCTGGAATGTTTTTCTAAAGGCACCAGTCCTACGCAAAGACTAAACACCTTTATGGGTCTTCTCAACAGCAAAAAACAAGAAAGACCCTCACTACCAAGTCAGCATCAGGTCCACCAGGGAGGAGGTGTACAAAGAACTGCAGTCAGTGTTCTAAAGGATGTGGGAGTGTATGTATGGGTGCGCTTGCGTGCACGTGTGTGTGTGTGTATGCATGTCCGTGTGTGTTCATATGTGTGAGTGTGTGCATGTGTGTGTGTGTGTGCGTGTGTGATGTATGAGTGCAGGCATGCACAAGCAGCAGTGCCCACGTTGCACAGAGGACAACATTTGGGAGTTCATTCTCTTCAACTGTGGTTCCGAGACCCTTGAACTCAGGCTGCCAGGATTATGCAGTGAGACTCTGAGCTGTCTCTCTGGCCCCCTGGGGGAGTTGGAAGAAAGTCCTTGGTTTGGAAATGCTTTATTTGAACAGGTGCCTCAGGACTGTGCCGTTGAGGGTGTGCAGGACTGTGCTGGGAAGGGCTGGAAGGAAGGAGATGGCATGCATGCATGGGCTCACATATAAAGACGTGGTTTTTCTGTGAGTCCTGAGTCATTCTCTCCATGAGGATTGTGATTTCTACAGGGAGACTCTAGAATAGAAATTAGATAGAAAATCAATAGATACACTATGGTTGGAATGTCTGTGTCCTTCCCAAATCAATAAATTGATGCCTAACTCAAGGACACACCCTCTCCCACAAAGACACACCCTCTCCCTCAAGGACACATCTACGAGAAGGGCATGCCCCTCCCACAAGGTCATGCCCCTTTCACAAGGATATAGAAATTTTTAGATTCATAGACTTGAAGATTATAACAATAGTAGTGATACTTAGAGGTGGTCTAGCTTAAACATGCTTAGCGATAGAACCTTTCTTTAAATTTTCCAAAAACCCCATCAATGTTTTCTAACCTCTGAGCAAGATAAGGGAGAGCTGATGGGGTGGAAAGAAGGAACCGGATGCCTCGCTGGTGGGCTTCTCTTCAGGAAAGAAGCAGGCACACTTTCCGCAGCTGCACGGAAGCCTTGCGGAACACAGACTGAGACTGTGTTGTGGCTGAACGTCCACAGCATAGTAGAAGCACTTAAGAAAGCACCCGGGTTCCTCTTTTTGCGTCTGGCTTACATGGGATGTACTCACTCATATTTGGTTTCTAGCCATAAATAAAGGACATTGAGCTTATAAATCG
>NC_022020.1:8525577-8533544 GCF_000317375.1 Microtus ochrogaster
TTGGATGTTCACCTTACTAAACCTGGATGGAGGTGGGCGGTCCTTGGACTTCCCACAGGTCAGGGAACCCTGATTGCTCTTTGGGCTGATGAGGGAGGGGGACTTGATCGGAGGTGGGGGAGGGAAATGGGAGGCGGTGGCGGGGAGGAGGCAGAAATCCTTAATAAATAAATAAATTAAAAAAAAAGAAAGAAAGCAGCCGGGTGAGCCAGTGGAAAAGCGCAACACCAGGTAAAGTGCATTCCCTGGGAAGGGTTTGTTAACGACCAGTAAAGGCAGCTAAAGGATGAGCTGCTCTAAGGCAGGAAAAATGTGAATTTAAACAAGAAGGAAAAGAACTTTATAATACTGGTAAAAATGCAAAAATTTCATCTTTAAGAAGCTAAAGAAGCATTATTCTAGAAATTGTAGTTGGGCAGCATTTCCAATTTTCATTTGTAATTATTCTTTCATTCGGAAATATTATTTCTAATGATCTGCTCTGTAGAAAGCATAAGCATATGAAGCACGCAGATAACATCTCTGAACAAACCTTTTGTGAGCCGTTTTTAATAAAGAAAAGTTAGAAGCATCATGAAAAACAATGGAAGATTTAAATGAAGCATAACAGTCCTACTAAGAAACACTGTGAATTAAGTCTTAAATGGTAATAATAAAGACAATAAAAAAGCTGGAGAGGTGACTCGGTAGTTAAGGGCTCTTGCTCTTTCAGGGGACCTGAGTGGGTTCCAAACACCTATATGATGGTTCAATAGCTGTAACTCTAGTTCCAGGGGACCTGACACCATCTTTTGGCATCCTTGGGTACTATATGCATGTAGTAAATGCATACATGCAGGCAAAATGCTCATATACAAAATAAAAATAAATCTTTTCTTAAGAAAAGTTGGGTCATGGTGGCTGATGCCTTTAATCCCAGAACTCAAGAGGCAGGATGATTTATGTAAATTTGAGGCCAGCCTGGTCTACATAGAGAGCTCCAGGCCAGCCAGGGATATAGGGTGAGACCCTGTGTCCATAAAAAAAGTAAAGAAAAGAAGGAAGGAAGAGAGGGAAGGAGGGAGGGAGACAATCAGGGAGGAAGAAGGGGAGGATAAGGAAAAGAAAAAACAACAATGATTGGAAGTAAGCGTTGATACAATGAGATGGCAAATAAGTATATGACACCCAGGCATGCAGGGAATGTGGCACACAAAAGTTGTCAGGACAAGTCTAGCTAGAGAAAACAGATACTAAATTCTGAGGCATTTTTCCTCTTTGAAGATTCAAAATGGGTCAATGCATGGCAAGCTAAGAGGGTGTTATAGCTGCTTCTTGGCTGAGAACTTTGGTACCAGCACCATGGACGAGTTTTGGGTACTCTTGCAGATTTCAAATTAAGGAAAGAGATGTTCCTACGGAACACTCAGGAGGTTAAGTAAGCATTCGCTGATGTTGGTGACTATGAAGAGCAAGGGGACCCAGTGAACTGCACCTGATTCGACCCAAGACATCTAAAAGGAGGTGCAGGCTGTCTGGCTACTGATGGATGAGCTAAAAGGGAGGTGGCTGCTTTGAGGGTGGCTGGAACTCCCAGAGTTCCTGAAGGCTAGAAGACCTGAGTGGGCCAGATGTGGACCATAGGAGAGAGACAACCAGACTGTCTTGTTGAGACTAGTCCAATTGAGCCAAGTGGGAAGGATGCTCCCAGTGGCTGCCTGGCGGGAAAGCAGCCAGCTGGAAGTGAGTTCATCATTCTTGTCAAGGGAAGTACAGGTGGGAAGAGCCTAGTGGTTGGAAGACATCCCAAAGAATCCTTGCAGACATCCATGAAAGAAAGAGAGAGGAGCCCTCATTAAAATTTGCCCGATAAAGACAGGACAAAATCATTCAAATATGAGAAGGTTTCCTGTTGTCTGCCATCACCCCTTCCCTGCTGCAAGCCTGAAATCGCCAGAAACCATAGAAGAGGAAAAAAAAAAAAAAGGAAAGGGGGAAGGTGGACAAAGAATATGGTGTGGAGAACTTGATCACATCCCAGAAGTAAGCTTCCTGCCCACAGCAGACCCTTGGTGAGCGAGGGAAAGAGGCAAAGCTGAGTTAGAAATCAAACCTAAGCTTTGTTACTCACACAGTTCCCGATGCTTCTGATTCCTGAGTGACAGCTTATGTACTCATTACTTTTGTCATTACTGTGACCATGGACCTGGCACGAACAACCTAAGGAAGCAAAGATTTATGTCGCCTCGTGGGGCTCAGTTCGCGATTTCTTGGCCCTGTGCACTTGAGCAGAACACCATGGTGGAGGGAGCCTGTAGCAGCGGACAGATGTGCATATCGCAACAGTCCGGAAGCAGATGGAGACAGGAGGGGTGTTATAACCCCAAGAGTCCATCCTTTATGATCTGCTTCATTTTTGCATTTTTCCATTTCTCATGATTGTGTGTGTGCATGTGTGTATGTGTGTATATGTGTGCATGTTTGTGTACATGTGTGTATGTGTGTTCATCTGTGTGTGTGCGTGTGTGTGTACATGTGTGTATGTGTGTGTGTGTGCGTGTGTGTGTGTGTGTAGGCCTGAGGTTGATGCTGGGAACCATTTATTGCTCATCTACCTTAGGCTCTGAGGCATGGTCTTAAAGATATGACTATGCTCATTCAGCCAGCTTGCTCTGGGGGTCTGCCAGCTTCGCTTCCTGAAGCTGTAATCATAGGTGTGCCACCATTGTATGGCATTTATGTGGGTTTCTGGGGATGTGAACTTGAGTCCCCACACGTACACTGCAAGCAGTTTACCCTGTGAGCCATCTCCTCAGCCTCTTGTGACCCACTTCTGTCACCTAGGCCCCAGCTCTTAAAGCCTCCAAAATTCCCCCAAACAACACCATCAGCTGGGAGCCAAGCATCCAAAATATGAGCCTGCAGGGGGACATTTCAGATTCAGGCCATAACACTGTGTTACAACTGAAAATGACTTCTTGTCACTGTTTAAGGACACTCTGAAGACTTGCAGGACTCATGGGACTTACATACAGACGCAGGAGAGAAGCATCCCCTCTGAATACAGTGTACAGGGCCAGGAAATGATAGACAGTTCTATACAACAGTCCCCTTGCATGCTCAGGTAACGATGCATTAACATTTATCATGCACTGACATCACCAGGAGCAGTACTGAATGCTTTATTGCATTCTCACAGTTAAAGTGCAGATACTGTCAGGGAAAGAAGATGTCAAGTGAAAGAAGCAAATCTCAGGGCAATAGAATCTGAAGTGTTTGTGTTTGAGCGTCTGTGTTTGAAGATACTCAGAAGAAAGGGATGCTAAGGTGTGTTAGGGCTCTCCAGAGAAGCAAGCACCGGGGTGCATAGCTATACATGTGGATAGGAACAGCATTCCCCACATAGATTAGAAATCTAAAAGGAATGATGATGAGAATGAGGGAAAGAGGTGCAGGAAGGAAGGAGAAGGGGAGGGAAGAAGGAGACAAGGGTAGCTTGAAGAATTGGTTTGTGCAATTATGATGGATTGTGCGATTATAAATCCCGAACTCTGCTGGAGGGAGTCTCAGAAGCCTTGCAGTTCCTGTCCAGGTGGAGGGAAGGGTGTTCAGATTTTTTTATAATAGGACATGATTTTAATTATAAGAGGCTCTCTGTATTGTAGAAAGTAATCAGCTTTACTGATAATCCACCAATATAAATCTCAACTCCACTCCAAAAAACCTTCACAGAAAAATCCAGAATAATGTTTGACCACATCGCTGGGACTCTGAACCAGCTGACATATAAAGCTGGTCATGGAGGAAGGATACACACTAAACTACTGATACTACCTGGGGTAGGAGGTAGAAGTGTAAGGCCTGATTCTGTCCACCTCTATTCATTGTTCACCCTGAGACCCGGGAAAGAGGACCAGTTCCTGTTCCCAGTCCTGGCCAAGACTTGGGCACTGCTGTAACTTCACTCTGACCCTCCCCCACCATGCCTCTGTGCTAAGTTCTAGATCCCAAGGCCAAGGAAATGAGCATACCCAGAATCTTTGTCTACAAGAGTGGGCAACCTCTTCAGTACCTAGGGCTCCAGAATACCCCTTCTAGGGGACCAGAGCCTGTGTACAGCTCATTCCCAAGACCATTCCCAAGGGCAGCCTGTGCCATCTCCAGAGACTACATCACATCTCTCAAAGGCATCTGTGGTGCTGATAATGAAGAAAAGATGAGGACACAGAAGGATGGGCTGGCTTGGTTTTGGTACACACATGCACACAGCCCTTTGCAATGGGGTGACTGTGGTGAGTCAGTACTACGTCTCATTGCCATGACACATTCTGACAGAGAACCCTGAAAATCTGAGAATCCTTGATTTAAGCTTCATCTTCTAACTCATTAGAAATGGCGTTTGTCAAAATAAAAAAAATATGTTGGAGAAATACAAATTAAAACAAAATTGTCTCCAGTCTAAGAGCACTAGACACAAAGGTAGGGGCAATACTTTTATCACTACACAAGCGTCAAGCCCACACAGGGTACACATGCAGACAACACGCGAAAAGCTCCAACTATAGAAACCCCACCCTTTACAAAGCCAAGCAAACACATCTTTTTGCACTCATTTCTCAAAATGCTCCCAGAGGTTCGCTTACAGGCTAACTTGAGGGAGGCAGTTTCTCAGATTCCCTTTCCACAGAAGTCTAGGCTTGCGTCAAGTTGGAAACAAAATGAAACCAAACCACCCAGCACATCCAGTGACCCAAGTTCAATCCCCATGACTTACATGGTGGAAAGAGAGAATTGCCTCCTGGAAGCTGTCCTCCGGGCTTCACATGCACATAATGGCATGCACATACACCCAGGATACACACACATACAAAGCAGACATGTAATGATATAAAGATTTGACAGTGTAATCTCTTATACAGAGCTCATTCTAAATTCACCTGATACCTGTATTCGTTGACTGCTTTTACACAAAAGACTAATAAACTGCTGTCCTTATGACAGAAAGAAAATTTGAAACCATAGCCAACCTGCCACCAAAACAATCTCCTAACTACCCCTAGAATCTGAAAAATAGGGGTGCCAACCCTCAATAGCATGCAAGTTGATATGTATGTATGTATGTATGTATGTATGTATGTGTTGTATGTATTGTGTGTGTGTGTGTGTGTGTGTGTGTGTGTGTATTGGGGTACATATTAGAGGTCAGAGGTAGGTAGGTGTCAATTCTCTCTTTACACCATATGGGCTGTAGGATTGAAGTCAAGTCCTTAGCTTGGTGGTGAGAGCCTTCACCCACTAGGCCATCTCACTGTCCCATTCTCTTGAGAGAGCTGCTCTAGACTCACAGTGCTGGTATGGTGACAATGCACTACTGCCGTCCCAGCACCCAGAGTGTGGAGGCAGGGAAGACCAACAATTTAAGGCTGGGGCTGGAGAGATAGCTCTGTGGTTAAAAGCACTTGCTGCTCTCGCAGAAGACTGGGTTCAGTTCCCAGAACCCACAATGGGTTCACAACTGTGTGTAACTCCAGTTCCAGAGTTTCCATTACCTTCCTCTGGCTTCTGTGGGTACTGTACAAAGCCACACACATACATACATGCAGGCAAAACATTCATACCTATAAAAATAAATCAATTTTTAAATAGAAAGAGAGAAGGGGAGGGGGAGGAAGAGTTTAAGGTCTTCTTTGGCTGCATGGTGATTTCAACAACCAGCCAGTTATGCATCAGAATCAGACCCTGTCTTGAAAAACATAACCCAACAAAGGTTATGTTTTTCAAGACAGCTAAACACAAATCAGAATACATTTCAGACTGTGAAAGGCCTTACGTTCCAAGTCTTTTAAGTCAATTCTGTAATAGAAGGGAAGGTGAAATTTCTTGTTTGTAGCTAGAAGAAATAAGCTTCTGTAGTTTTCAGTTTTGCTTGTCCTTATCTTTACCTCCACCCTGCAGATATTTAGACATATTATACATAGACTCCCATTTGTTTTGTTTTTCAGCCAGACATTAGGCAGTTTACCAGCTTTGCTGATGGTAGAGGTCTGTCTGTAGATTGCTTTCATCCATCCCCCACAACAGAGCAATGCGCCATTTGGGTAATTTAAAAATCTCTTTCTAGGAGACAGGAACTGACGTAGGTTAACGTCTGTAACCCTCTCACCCTACCGGCAGCTGTACCACAGGGCCCTTGTCTTTAATAGTGTGGCCCAATTTTGACAGCGGTCCCACCCAGTCCCGCAGCTGTTCAGTCCCAAAGAAACACACAGAGGTCAACATTAATCATAAACTGGTTGGCCTGTTAGCTCAGGCTTCTTATTAAATCTTACATCCTACATTAATCTATAATTCTTGTCTGTGTTAGCCATGTGGCTTGATATCTTTTATCAGAAAGGAGTTCTCATTTTGCTTCCTCTGTGTCTGAGTGACCACTACAGACTGAGTCTTTCCTCTTCCCAGAATTCTCCTGTTCTTGTCGCCCTGCCTCTACTTCCTGTCTGGTCGCCCCACCTATACTTCCTGCCTGGCTACTGGCCAATCAGCGTTTTATTAAACCAATACAAGTGACAAGTATTTACAGGGTACAAAACCATTGTCCCACAGCAGTCCAAACTCAAAGCTTGGAGGTCCCAAACACAAGAGTTAGCAACTGGCTTTCATAGTCATTCACTGCTTAATGACAGGAAGTATTTCTGAGAAGCCCATGGATAGCCAGTTTTGTCAATATTCAGTCATCAAGATGTAATTGCAGGGTGGCAAGATTATTACAAGCGTGAGGGACTGTGTTTGATCTTCAGCATGTACATAAAAAAGACAGACACAGTGACTGGTGCTTGTAATTCTGGTGCAGAAACAGACAGATTCCTAGAGCTGACTGGTCAGCAGGTGTCTTTATAGGGAACCTCGAGACAGCCCAAGATCAAGTTCCCAGCACAAAGGAGATTTATTTGTACCAGAGGGACAGAAGGCAGGGAATACGGGACAAAGACAGGAGACAGAGGAAAAGGTAGAAGGGGAAGGGAACAAGGGAGAGGGGTAAGGGGTGTTTGTTCAAGGTGGGGGATGGGGGCAGGACACAAAGGAATAGAGAGGAGACACATGTGACCCATAGGCAAATGGCAGTTTATAAAGGAAAAAGGGGAAATCCTGTGTTAGGATGAGGTGTTTAATTTCAATTGGGCATGTTAATTAGGTGAGCTAAATGGGGCCTTTTGATTGCTGTATTTCAATATTTTGATAGTTGAACCTTAATAATCAGCCTAAGGAGGAGGAAATGGCCAAATAAAGGAACAGACCTTGGTGGCTAGCTTTAGGAATGTAATCTGTTTTTTAACAAGGCAGAGGGAATGGGAGAGAGAAGGGCAAGACCTGCAAGAGCCTTGTTTGCCATGTCCACACTGTCCAGAGTCCCATCATTCCCACCTTTTTGTTTTATTTTTGGGTTATTAGATGTTGCGTAGGTAGGCATCATAGGTCACTCTAGCTGCTTCCTACTGACATTGGGATGTCATTGTTAGGGGACCCAAAGACGCTGGTTGTTGGTAAAGGTGGGAAGAGTGGGCTGTGTCACTTGTACCATTGGGAAGTGTGGTCTGTGAGGCTGGACCAAGATGGAGATTCCAGGGAAATAGCTGGGGATGGTGCTCGCACTGGGGCTGCTGGAGTAATCTGTAGCTGTTTTGAAATCTGGTAACTAGAGGCAAAGGTAAAGCTAAGGAGCTCAGAAAATATTTTTTTAATCTTGGATGTACATTTGAAACTTGTAGGTTCATGGTGCTGGCAATTGGGAAGAGGAGTCCCAAGACCAGGAAAAAGGGGAGAGAACCTGTTATGATTTGTCCTGTCAACTGGTTACCATGTGGCCTTAAGAGATAAGCCCTGCCCACTCCCCCTTCCTCCTGGGCAAGCAAATCATCCCTTTCCTCCAGCCTGCATGTTCTCTCCCCAGTCCCTTTTCTGAAGAGGTGGTTGCTGCCTTTCTCTCCTCT
>NC_022020.1:8533660-8554185 GCF_000317375.1 Microtus ochrogaster
TCTCTCTCTCTTCCTCTTCCCCTTTCTCTCCATAACTCTATACTCAAACTCTCTCTGTATGGCATATCTGTCTCTCAACCACCGTGGTCTCTCACCTGCCTGGGACGCTCCTGGGACTCTAGTTGTGGAACCAGCTGCCCCTCATGGCCCTCCGCTGGCCATCAGGAAACTGCTGCCCCTTTGAGTCACCCACTGCTGCCCAGCTCAGGACACCTGACACTTTTTAGAGAATAACAGAACCCCGCTTAGTAATAGGCAGTAGGCAGGAAAACTTATCTGGAATGTGTTTGAGAATTCTTGAGAGGAATTGGGAAACTTTTGATTGACTCTATCAGGTTAACGGAGAACAACTATTCTCTGAAAGAAGGGTCTGGTTGTGTTGAGGAGAATATAACTTGAGAGGCTTCAGTTACATTAGGATAGTCTTTTTTGGGGTGTTCAGGTGGGTTCTGAAATAGAAATATTTTAGGAACGTGAATGATTGAGGAGGTTTTGATACATGATAGAAGGGAAAGTCTGCAGTAGGTTTTGGGGGTTGGTGTGGAAAGGTTGAGAGAATTGGGATTTGGATAGTCAAGGGGACAGGTGGTCAGTAGCAGTGTTGGGTATTGGCTGTGAGAGGGGCTGCGGTTAACTTAGGGCATTGAAGAAAGGGCCAAAGAAAGTAGTGGAGGCATTGAAGAGGATATCAGTGACACATGGGGGGGGGGGTGGATGACCTTGACCCAAGTAAGGATTTGGCCATATAAGTGTGCATGGGTCAGAGAGGAGATGGCTTGGGTTTAGTTGCATCTTGTAATTGGGAGTATGACTTCTTCAAAGTGTTTGATGTCTGGATAGTTAATTAATTCAGGCAATTGGCGGTTTGTGTTTGGTAATCATTTGGGCAGAGGAAAGTTAGGGGTGTGAGAAGAGAGTTGAGACGTTTATGGATTAGGGACTGCAGGCTGAGGTAGTGGGGATTGGGGAAGTGTCCTGTGTTGAGGGAGGGTTAAGGATGTTATCTGGGATCTGCAGTAGGGCAGCTTGGGAGGAAGTGGGATTAGTTACAAGAGAAGAAAGGGCGACCTGACAGGCTGTATGTCAGCACGATTATTGTCTTTACTGACAATGAAAGGGTCAGTAATCTGATCTGGCCATCCAACAGGAAGGAGCTACTACCTGCATAAAAGTGTAGAGAGAAGGAACTGTTGGACCCTCTTGTGTTTGAGAGGGATGGAGTAGGAGGTCTTTGAGAGTTTGGGAGAAGAGCATAGAGGATCTGGGGAGCATGAGTATCAGGATCCACCTATGTGAAGACAAAACGTCTTGGGAGTGGACATCCAGGAGGACTGAGAAGAAAACGTCTTTAGGATGGAGGACTGAGAAGCTAGTGGTGTTGTCAGGGATAACAGTGCCTTTGGGTGCCAGAAGAGGTTATCAGCTCCCTAGAACTGGAGTCACAGGTAGCTGTGAGCACTAAGATGGGTGCAATTCCTTGGAGACAGGAATTTTCATGGTAACCATATCATGTATAAGGGCCAGTGCACAATGCCCTATTTCTCCTCCACATTCCAGGGAACAAAGCAGTCCCTCCCAGACACTGGACAGTCCCTTCTCCTAGGAGAGAGTTGTACATATGTGCCAAGCAGAAAGGGAACCAAAGCAGCCAGCTTGAAGATAAAGAGGTCCTGAGACTGCAGACACTGAAGTCAAACAGAGTCTTGCTGTCGAGCGAACAGCAGAAGAGCTGCTGTCCGTGAGTAGACAGCACTCCGGTCTTCACTTGACCAAACAGTCAAATTGAGAAGAAGAGGTGGCTTGAAGCCACCATAACCATTGAGCCTTAAGATGGCTCTCAAAGATATACATACATCCATGACAGACCTACACAGAGACACAGAGTCCTGTGACTAGTTCAGTTTTCATTATTAGTATAATTGGTTTTTATTGTCATGAGATATTCTAGAGATTCTGGGATCTGGACTGAGGGTATGGCGCTGTGGGTAAAGAACTCTCTGGGAAAGTGTGAGGACCCAGTGAGTCCACATAAAGCCCTACTGGGGTTCTGAGCATCTAATCCTACAATTCTCAACCTGTGGGTCATGACCCCTTCAGAAAACCTGTCTCCAAAATATTTACATTACAGTTCAAAACAGTAGCAAAATTATAGTTGAAGTAGCAATGAAAACAGTTGTATGGTTGGAGGTCACCATAACATGAGGAACAGTATTCAGGGGTTGCAGCATTGGAAAAGTTGAGGATCACTGACTAAACTCAGTGTTCCTACAGCAAAACACTAGGCAGAGACAGAGTCCCAGAAGTCCTGCCTCAAATAAAAGGAAGAGCAACACTGTATGCTGTCTCTGCTCACACACACAACACACATGCACTCACAACCACACACAATCACATGCACAGGTACAAAGGAAACAGTTCAGAGATTATTCTATCCAGCAAACCGTTTTAGGAGATTTATAGCTGGATGGTGGTAGCGCACACCTTTAATCCCAGCACTCGGGAGGCAGAGACAGGTGGCTCTCTTGTGAGTTCGAGGCCAGAGCTAGTTTTAGGACAGGCTCCAAAGTTACAGAGAAAAACCAGATGGAGAGAGAGAGAGAAATTTATACACAAACTAGAGAAATTTAATATCACATCCAAGATAAATGTTTGTTTGCAAAGTCTGGCACTGGCCACTGAGCCTGGGACACTCCCCACTCTCCCATTCTGCCTCTACCCAAGAGCTCACATCTTCAGCCAGAAAACAGCACTTAATTAGGGGTCAGAGAGTATTTTATATGCAGCTTTATGAGACAAAGACAGGTAGTGAGACCACAATAGCCAGCTTCACCTTCTCCATTGTCAAAAAAAAAAAAAATACAACCCTCTGAATTTTACTTAGCACATATACCTAGCTAAAACACTGTGTTTTCGAAAGCCTTATAGCATAGCAGAGCCACGTGACAGAGTTGTGGTCAACAAGAGGCAAGCACAGGAGAAAAGAAACCTGGAGTTGGCAAGATGCTCCGCCAATCTGAGTACTTGTTGCTCTTGCAGAGAACCCAGGTTCAGTTCCCAGCACCTGTGGAGGGTGGCTCACAACCACCCATAACTCTAGCTCCAGGGGATCCAGTGCCCTCTTCTGTCATCATGAGAATGTGCATTCAGCATGTGCATACCCCCCCACACACACACACAATACAAAATAAAATAAATCTTTAAGAGGAAAAGAACAGAAAGGAACAGGAAACATGTTCATTTTGGCCCCTTTTTCTTCCCATCCTTTTCCCTCCTCCCTGGCAGTTGACTGAACTGTGAGAACTAGAGCCTCGGCAGCCATGTTGGCTCACAGAAACAGAAAAGAAAGTGGGCTCCAGATTGTTATATAGCAGCCTGCACATTATTTTATCTCCTCCCACCCAATCTCTCTCCCCACCCTCCAGCATCCAGGCCCTCCAGTTGCAGAGGTAGAACTGCTCCAACTTTGGCACCTTCCTTGATTCCTTTGTTCTAGCAACAGATAGCAACTCTTCACCAAGTTTCTTTGATTCTCTCCTCATGGAACACTTGGGTTTTTCCAATCTTATAAGGTGCCATTTGGTTCACTGTCTTGACTATATGTTGGACTGGAGATATGGCTCAGAGGTAAAGAGCATTGCCTGCTCTTCCAAAGGTCCTGAGTTCAATTCCCAACAACCACATGGTGGCTCACACATTTTTAATGAGATCTAGTACCCTCTTGAGGAAGAGACCTGGTCAGTTGTCCTCATCAACATAGCCCATGATACCCAATGTGGACAAGTTCAACAGAACCACCATATACGGGCTGTCCACGCATGCTTCAGCATTGCCAGGGCATAAATTTTATTTAATTTTATTCATTTATTCATTCATTCTTAGCTATATACGATCCATGTGGTCTGTGTGAACAGTGCACCCTACAAAACAGTAAAGAAGTAACAGCAGCAGAATCTTCCAGCTAATGCTCATGCTTAGCAAAGGGTTCATTCATTCATTCATCCATTCATTCATTCTCTCAGCCAACTTGTGCCTGTGGTCTTCCAAGTATAGAAATGTGACTAAGGCATTGCCGCGGGGGCAATGTCAGCAGAGAAGACAGGTATAAATAAATAACTAGATGGAAACTTATTTTCCACAAGAAAGTCCCAAGCCAAGTTTCTGTTTGCCGTTTCAGGAAGAACAATGCAAGCCCACCCAGGATCCTTCAGGCCCCGCCCACACAGTGCAAGTCCACCCAGGATCCCTCAGGCTCCACCCACACAATGCAGGCCCACTCAGGATCTCTCGGGCCCCACCCACACAATGCAGGCCCACCCAGGATCCCTCAGGCGCCACCCACATAGTGCAAGTCCACCCAGGATCCCTCAGACCCCACCCACACATTTCTAAGAGAGTCCCACTGAGCCCGTGCAATAACCTACAGCTTGCCAGCTTACATTATAATGTCTTCGGGGTTTCAAAATGCCCATCTATCGCTTGTGTTAATAGGATTTGGATGATTACCTTCCTTTCAGCTTTAAATTTCTGTGTTCTGTGAAATACATAACTAATGATAGTTATGGTTACCCAGATACATATACACAAGTGCTTAGACATGTCTAGAGATGAGAGATGAATCTACAGGAATTTATCAGGGCAACTACCCGCACAAGCATTCCAGTAGGAGTGAGACCATGTCCTGTCAATCACACGGCCCAACTGAGAGGATAACAGCCACACCAGAACCCATGAACTAACACTTAACGAAAGGGTTTTCACGTATACTATTTCATTGCTATTTAATAAAATGTTATGCTTTCATTGTCTATGATTATTTTCTAGACCCTTGCCTATTTTTTAATTTTTATATTTATGTGTGTATGATATCTATTTGGTTTTTTATTTTACTTGCATGAGTGTTTTATGTGCATCTGTATATGTGTACCATACTTGGGCCGTTCCTGTAGGGCCCAGAAGAGTATGTTGGACCCCCTGGAACTGTAGCTACAGTCAATTGTAAGCCCCCATTGGGTACTGAGAACTGAACCCAGGCCCTCTACAGGAGCAGCAAGTGGTCTTACCTGCTGAGACATCTCTCCAGTCTCAAATTTTCTGTTTTTAAAAGTGGTTTGTAAATACCTTCTGATAAAAGACATCAGTACAATAAAAGGGTGTTATAAAGCATGAGAAATCAAGAGACTTATAACAAAAGCAGGCTACAATGATAGACTCAATCAGAACTTTGACGTTTATTCTTTCTGGTACCCAAGGAAGCTTGCAGGCCACCCTGGCTATCTCACTCACGTTGCCTTATAAAAAGAAGTATGTTCATTTAACAGGTTCACTTTTTAAGTTCTGAGGAGATGTCATTGTGATCTATGAGTGGACACTAAACTGTCTGAGAAGACAATATTCAGGAGCAGACAAATGTGTTCTATAGTATAAATCAATGCTCAGAAATACCAAAGCATAGAGCCAAACAAGAGTCCATACGGAGCTACCTAATAGGATGACAGACACCTATTTCAAGAAGAAATAAATATCCTATCCTTGAGACTGCTGAAAACATGGTCATCCTGCCCTCTTTGTCCAGACCAGCCAAGCTGTCACTTTGAGAAAATGTACAACCATGTGTCTACAACTTTGAAAGAGAACCTTCAAGATGAAACCTCAGTCAGTACTTAGTGACCACTTGAGCCAGGTGAGACGTGGAGTCCATTAACAGGACCACAGAGGGCCGAGGAGAAAGCTCTGGCGGAAGCCACCTTCTTTTTAATGCTGCTTCCTCCTGATCTCTGAGCACCCCAACCTCTAAACAGATCTAAACAGATCTCACCTCAAAGTTATTGGTGGCACTGAGTAGGCTTCCCCAACGTACCTGTCATATCCCCACAATGCTAAGGGACAGACCGGGGCTGATGTGTCTCCCACTCTTGGCCAGTACTTCTTCCACTTAGGTGAATCTGTGTCTCTCTTGAACATTCATCAGAAATCCAGATCAAGCAGCATTACTTCTGGAAACATATTCCCAAATTCTCTCTCCACCAAGATTGATCACCCCTAGATCTCACTGTTTCCGGGATCCTGTTCCGCACTTGAATATTGTGTACAGCTCTAAAGTCCCTGTAGCAGGTGTCTGGCTGCTCCTTATGATCCTCAACCCTAGCCCAAGCTTAGAGTTTGTTCAACAGTCTGAATAAAGAGTTTACGTATGGTTCACAATTGCAAACCTGGTGTAAGGCAAGTGTCTGGCAGCCAGATGATCGTGGAAAGTCTGTCTACATTCGGTGCTGACTAACATCCTTAAAGAGATGCTAGATGTTTAATAAAGGAAAATACTTAATTGGGGCTGAAAAAAAAAAAAGAGATGCTGGGACTGGAGGATTGATTCAGATCCTGTACAACTCTTGAGGGACCCAAATTCAGTACCCAGGACCCATACCTCGTGGATAACAACCACCTGGCACTCCACCAGGAGATCAGACGCCCTCTTCTGGCTTCTACTAGCATTGCACTCACATACACAAACCCACACACAGAGACATAATTTAAAATAAATATAAAATCTTTTTTAAAACAAGTTACTAATCTTCCTCATTTCAAATCCTGCACTGCTGATGGGTCAGTGTAGGGACAGTCTAGATTTAAGAGGTTGTAATCTTGTTGACATATGTCTCTGTTGTCCCTCTTACCAAGATCCAATGAATTATTCTATTTATTCTCCAAAACCTATTTCCTCTTAGCTTACAGAAAAACCTAAAACTCTCTCACTAGGAGCCAGAAAATAAAAGAGTATTTGTATACTTATTTAACTATTAGAGGACTGGCTCAACTTGCTTAAATCTAGGGTGAAAAATGGGCAAATATGTGCTTTGTTTCCCTGGAATAAGAAAACCGTTCCTTCTTGACTGGCAAAGGGGGAAGAACGAGAAGGAGGCCTGCTGGGCACAACTGAGACAAAAGTATCCATAACCTATGGTCTGAGCCCACCATGTCACTCTGAGTGAGGACCCCAAACTGGCCACAGACTAGCCGTGTTCTAGGTTGGAGGGGCTCACATTGGGTACCCTCCTCTTTCAACCCACCTCCTCATAAAGGCCTTATTCTGTGATCATCCAGACACTAGTGAGCTCCCCTCAAATGCAGAGTAAACAATACCACCGCCGGAGGACAGCAGAAACGGAAAACCCTCCGCGGCATCGGCTTCAATGGGCCATCCATCAGGCCAGCAGAGGGACACTTCACACCCATTGTAACAGTCTGTAATTGGGTGATTATTCTGAAATATGGAACCTTCCATGTCACACACCAGGCAGCTCACGTGCCAAGACTCCACTGGTCCCCACAGGACGGCAGTTAAATGATATATGGCTTGAGGGGGAGACGCCGCCTGTCTCCAGATGCCACAGCTGTCCCTGTGGAGAGGACTCTCTCGGATCACACCATTCAGCAAAGACCCTTGGTGTCAGCATTTTTAATGCTGGGAGTTCTTCAAAATTGTGCTTAAAGTTAAAATCTAACCTGAAATATACATTTTCTTACTTGGCGACTGAGGTGTGAAATGGAGTCACGTGGGACAAGGAAGTGGCAGGGTAGAACAAAGAAACAATACCAACAACACAGAAATTAGTGTTTCCAGTGCCCTGGGAAACACATGTTTGAGAAAGTTAATTCCCTGGGAAGTGCTTGTTTCTGTGTTAGAGTTTTTCCTGTTCTACTCTACCACTTCCATATCCCATGCGATTCTGTTTCAATGCTCAGTCTCTGAAAAGAAAATGTATATTTTAATTTTGAAGTGTGAACGTCGAAATGCCTTTGAAGTGTGCACCCGTGCGACAAAGCTGAATCCCTAGGCCTGACGGCTCCTTCACAGAGGTGAGGGGACTGAAAAGAAAGTTGAGAACCAGAAACGTTGATTCAGCAAGAACATTCTGGATGTCATTCCATGTGGAGAGGTAAATAAGGGGCAAACTAGATGTCTGTTAGTCAAAAACAGGTGACAGGCATGGTCACCAAAAACATCGCAACAACCTCTGGAAGGCAGGTGACCACCGCTAACAAGAAACAAAGGCATTTTCCACCCTGAATTTTCTGGAAAGCAGTACTGAAATGTTTGGGCTCAATTAAAATAATTCCAACATTACCCACTGTGCTTGTGAAGAATAATATCTCCAAAGGAAGGCATATCAATACATCACTGCTGTTGGTTTTTTTAATCAGAAGTAGAATATTACAAGTTATCAGGCATGCTCCATAATGGACAAAGGGCAACATTTTTTCTAAACGTTGGTTATTTAACCCTATGTATGCTGTTTGCCACTATAGAGAAAAGCTTTTAGGGAGAAAGAATCAGCAGTGGTAGAGGCACGAGAGCAAGCACAAAAAGGATGCTGCCCAGCAGACAGATCTGCGAAACTAAGGTCAACTAGGGCAGGGATGTGGCTGAGTGTGTTTGGGGGGAGGAGGGATGATAGAAGGAGGGAGGGAGGGAAGGAAGGAGGGAAGGGGAGGGGAGAGTTGATAAACTTGGCCGTTGAACATAATGCACCACCTAGAATTCTCTCTACTATTGAAAACATTATTGGGGAAATTAGCCAAATTTGGATATTGTGGAGCAGATAATAGTGGTACATGGAAGTTAGTGTTCTGATTTTGATGGTTGTGCTGTGGCTATGTAATAGAATGCCCTTGCAGAATTTACACATTGAAGCATTCTATAAAATAACCAATTCATACTCTTCAAAAGTCTATCAGGGTTGTGACAAAGGCAGACTGTGAGAAGTGGAAGGGTTAAGAATACTTGCCAAGCATGTTTGAGGACCTGTGTTTGATCCCCAATATCACAAAGAAAAAGGTAAATATGAGACTTCAGTGATGTGCAATTCCCCTCTGTATGCTGCGAATACCACTGGTTTCTAAAGAAACTGTTTTAGCCCATGATTGGTTGAGTAGAGTTAGGCAGGGAATGCTGGAAGAAAGGAGGCGGAGTCAAGGAGAAGACATGGAGCTGCATGGGAGACAGACACCCTGAAACTTTGCTGGTAGGCCACAACCTCATGGTGATGCACAGATTAATGGAGATGGGTTAAATTAAGATGTAAGAGTTAGCAAATAAGGGGCCTGGAGAGATGGCTCAGTGGTTGGGAGCATTGCCTGCTCTTCCAAAGGTTCTGAGTTCAAGTCCCAGCAACCATATGGTGGCTCACAACCATCTGTAATGAGTTCTGGTGCCCTCTTCTGGTCTGCAGACATACACACAGACAGAATAATATATACATAATAAATAAATAAACATTTAAAAAAAAGAAGAAGAGTTAGCAAATAAGAAGCTATAGCTAATGAGTTAAGCTGTGATTCAAATAATATGGTTTCTATATGATTATTACAGGAGTCTGGGCAGCCGGGAAATGAACAAGCAACCTCCCTACTACACTTCAGTGTTTCAGAAAAGGGGTGAAATACTGCCAAAGGAAAGAATTATCCCCCAAAGTATCAGCCCCTCTAAAGGGCAGACTTTCCACCTCCCTATTAGGCTCAACAGTAAACCAGCATGCAGGAAAAGGAACTGCTGACCATGGGAACAGGAAGACCCACTACACCACTGACTGATAGACGACACAGCACTAAACTATCCATAATAAATTGGACTTGGGTTCACCAGATCATTTGTTTTAGCAAATGTTATTTATCACATTTTCAAATAAGTATAAGAATGCCTTAGTATCTTTAGTATTTTATTTTTATTAATTCTTTGAGAATTTCATACATGCACAAAATGTATTTTAATCATGTTCACCACCATCCACTCCTCCCACTAACTCCTCCCAATCCATCCCCAACCCCTCCCAATTTCATCTCATCATCATCTCCAGCCTCTTCCTCTTCTTCTCACATTGAGTCCAATTTGTGCTACCCACATACACATGGGTATGGGACCATCCACTGGAGCATGGTAAACCTAGCAGGGACCATTTGTGGGTTACCTGACATAGTGGTAAGAACTCTGGATTCTCAATTCAATAATCTGAGTTCAACTCTCAATGGCCCTCTACACCATTACCAGGCCCCTCCTTCCAAACAATAGTTTTTCTCTTCTGTGCTAACTCCAACCTACAAGAAAGAGAGAATGTTGCCACCAGGAATGAATTAAAAGCAAAAAGGAGGCAATGGCCCCAGTCAACCTGCAGAGTCTCACACAACCAAGAGAACAGAGTTATCCTATTTGTTTCAGGGCTTTTCAGATTGCTAATCTACTCTGAATCCTTTGGTAACCGGAGTTTTTAATTACCCTAGTTCTAAAGTTAATGTAAAGAGGATGGGCTCGTTTCTTCCACCCCTTAGCTGAAGGACTCTGGAGGAAAATAAGAATGCATTCTTAGGCGGGAGTGGTGGGATCACATTAACTTGTGTGGTTTGGTTTCAATGAACTTAAAAACACATTCCATAATTTTCTACTCTAGGTATTTTACTAAAATATATTTAGAGTTGGGAAACTCCTTGATGTCATGCAGAATTCAAAATCAATGTCAACAGGCTTGAGTTTAGTCCAACCTAAGTCACTCAAGAAGACAAAGGGTCTTTATTTATGGGTGCTGAAATGCCAAATACACCCTCGTTAATAAATACAAAATAGCTATGTCTACTTATCTGAAAATAATTTCCCTTTCTCCATAGTTATTCTGTCTTTACATCCCCATCTGTTTAGAAGCTTGCAGCCTCGGCACTTCAAGTTACAGAAGCCGCAAGAGCCAAGCCACTTGTTTTTAAAGAAAAGAAAGTTTTATTTTCCTCCCCTCGCATGGCAAAAGTGACCCAACTACCATTTGATTTGGAAGGTTTAAGTCATTCATAGCCAAAGTGTGAGACCATTCACTATCTCAGGCTTCTTAAATTCTTCAACCCCAAGTTGTAACAATATGAACATTTGTTAAACTCACACTCAAAGACTGAAGAATCTGACAAGGGGATGGGGGTGATCACGTCTTTACTCCTAATACTCGTCTCGGGAAGCAGAGGAAGGAACAGCTCTGTAAGGTGGAGGCCAGCCTAGTGAACTCCAGGACAATCAGGTACACTTGCATGCACGCACTCACACACACACACACACACACACACACACACACACTGTCAAAAAATATTAAATAAAAATGAAGAATTAGACATAATTAATATTTGATTTTGCAATTCTAAACTTTAAAAGGAATCTACCATTGGATTAGTAATTGGTTGTTTTCTGGTTTGGGTTTTTTTTTTTTTTTGGCTTAGTTGGTTTTGGTTTTTAGAGACAGGGCTTTGCTGTGTAGCATTGTCTGTCCTAGAACTAGCTTTGCAGACCAGGCTGACCTCAAACTCACAGAAATCTGCCTGCCTGGGATTAAAGGAGTGTACCACCACCCTGGCCTTAGTGGTTGATTTTAAACAAAACTGTTAACTTGAACAAAAAGATTAGCACTCTCTGTGTCACCCAATGTCCTTTAAATCATTCTGCCATCTCCTTAGAATCTCAGGTTTCAAAGGTGGTAAGAGCAGGAGGCAGAGGGCCCGTAACCTTTGTCTTCCCCTGCCCCGCCCCCTCAACACGGAAGCACTGTGTGTTTCTATGGATCCTGTGCTTATGCAGAAGGTGCTTTATAACCAAGCTGAGGAGAGGCTTTTAAGAAAGGAGAGGGTGAAGGACTATGCATGACCTGTAAGTGGAAAGAGGGAAAGTGGACTCAGAGGGGCAAGGAAAGAGGCTTAGACACAAGGAAGTGTATGCCATAGTGAAACATGTTGCTTTGTGTATTCGTTTAAATATATATATATATATATACACACATATATATATATGTGTGTATATATATATGTGAACCACACATGGGTTCAGCAAAGGGAATGGCTGAGTCTTCCTAATAAACCGTATATATGCCTAGCACGCTCCTAGGCATCCACAAGACCCTGGGCTTCGGGCTGGCCTAATAAGAGGCCCTTGCCTGTCTCCCTCAGCTTCCAGCTAACACCTCATTGAGATGACGAAGCTGTAAGCACTCACAAGGGTCACACCTAGCTCCACAGTGACAGCAATATTACCCTATTGGAGATGATCATCACACCAACTGGGGACAGGAGCATTTGCTCAGTAGGCTTCACAAAGACATCCACTGAGCTCCTTAAGCTGTTTGCCTCCTAGAAGGCAATATCCAGCCTTCCTCCCTCGGTGGTGTTATATGGGGGCTGAGAGCTCCATTAGCCTCAGCTTAATTCTTACCAGATCCCTGCTGAGCATATGAGAAGCAATTTTTTTAATTAGCTATTTTTTTTATATTTTGTACTTTTTTCTGCTTTCCCCTTCTCTTTTTGAGTTTTTACAAATACTATTGCACAAGAAGAATGAATCTCTGTGAAGTTTGCAGTTGATTTCATTATGGTGTTTTCAAAGGATTATAGTTAAGAATAGTCCTCCTCCTCTTCAGTGTGTGTGTGTGTGTGTGTGTGTGTGTGTGTACGCATGCTTGTGTGTGTTTGGCTATACCTACACATGTAAGCATGTGAAAGTCGGTTGTCAACCTTGGATATCATTCCCGGGTACCATCCACCTTGACTTGAGGCAGGGCCTCTCACTGACTTGGAACTTACCATGTAGGCAGAGCTGGCTAACAGTAATCCCTGGGGATGAGCTAGTCTCCATCTCCCCAGTTTTGGGAGCACAGGCATGTCCGGCCACCCCTGGCTTTCTCACATGCGTCCTAGGGATAAATGATGGGAAATATCTTTCTGTAACAAAGAAAAAACAGCTCCCAACGAGGTTTCACACACTTAGACATGAGAAATTAGTTCACTTTTTTTCTTTTAAACAGGGTCTTACTACATCATCCTGGTTAGCCTGGGGGTTATGACACAGACCAGGCTAGCTTCAAATTCACAGTAATATGCCTGCTTCTGCCTCCCAAGTGCTGGTATTAAAGGCATTCTCTCCCACACCCAGCCTTATATCTTTTGGTTTGTCACATAATGGATAAAGTTAATTTCTTAAAATGATAGTACTTTAGGCTTTCCTTGAAAACATCTTTTATTGAAAATAGCCATTGTTTTGCCATTATCTATCCGTCACCAAGTCAAGACAAATCAGGGCTAGCACAGCTTTGACCTCTGAGCCTGATATTACTCTGCTTTGTCCGCTTTAATGGAAGCCCAGCCTCGTGAATCAAAAGGTGTCAATGGGTCAGTAGTTAGCCCTCCACTTCCCCAGGACATTGGCACCAAGGTGTTCTGCAGGACTTCCTCTGATCTACACTTCCATGCTCAAAACTCTTCTTCCTTCTACCCGGTCGCTGAAACGTCAGTGTTATTTTAACACATACCCCGCCACAGCCTCGCATCTCTAGAGAGGCCTATTCCTTTCATAGAAGGGGCATTTGTGTAACTTAATATCTTACATTTGATTACCATTGGTGCATATTTAAGTGTTGTCTTGCTCATCTTGTTTATTACATATATGTATTAAAAACTAATAAAAGCAAAATAATACAAAAATGAGCATTTCATTTTGGCGTCCTCCCTCCTGCAGAACCCCGCAGATGTTTGGCTGCCTGTGATGTATTTGGGAGGATGGAATTTGCAACTGCTATAATTAAGCAATACCACTAAGTCACCAGAGAGTAAATTAGAAGCTAAACTGGTGCTGTGTGCTCAGGAACCCAAGATTATGGGCTGAGATCTCTATTCAGAGCATGAAGTCAGCCCCCTTCAAATTGGTACTGAAATAAAAGGTGTTATTTCTATTCCCTACCCCCCAAATACATAAGTGTATTAAACATGTCCCTAATATTGATTTGGCATGCCAGTAGTAATCTTAAATTGTAGGGGGAAATGTTTCTGTATGTAGAGCTATTTCTGCTTCGCTAGTACAGTTTCAGCTGTAATGGGCAAGAGAAATGCGCAGGTCTGGACGGCTTCCAGGGTTTTGGCTGGGTTCCATTGACTCAGTAGCAGCTTAAAAGAAGAGGGGAAAAAAAAAGAGGAAGAATGGAGGGAACATCCTAGTACATCATGTTGCAATTAGAATTGGATAAAGGTAGTGTCATTCTTTATAGTTTTCCTTGTATAGTGACCAAATTAGAGCAACCTAGGACACCAGCTGTCAGTCACCCAAATAAAGCAGTGAGGTCATAGCTGTTTCCCTGAGGCAATGTAACACAGCACAGCCCATTATCTGAGAATACTAACAACTGAAAACATGTCAAGAAATTACCAAATAAATATGAAAGCCATAGTCCTAACCCTTCAATATATTACCATGCAGTCGTCTCTTCAAGGATCATTTAAATTGTCCACATTAGAATATGAGGGCTGCCTGGCCGCCACCAGATGAAATTCATTTCTTAACATTTCCTTCAGTGCTGTGGCCACTGATAATGCTCCCAAGCTTCTGAGAACAACTCTTACCCTTGCTTCTATAAGCAACCCTAATTGAATTCATGAGATAACACACAACAAAAGACAGAAAGTAGAACTCCCTGGGAATAAGGGGACGAGCAGATGAATCCGACAGAATATGTTATATACATTAATGGAAAGGTCACAGTGAAAGCCACTATCGCATGCAATCAATATAGGCTCATTTTAGAGTGTTTTATTAATCAGCTGTTGAAGCAATTTCATGGGCATTGTCTGGGTCGTGTTAGAAACGCTGAATATTAGCACCCACCCAAACTCAGAGATTCACAGTGCACATTTTCAGGAGACCCTGAAAGGATTCATGTACTTACTTAAGTTTTGGTGGTGGTAGGAAAAAATGATTTCGCCAAGTAAAGGCCTTAGAATCATCCTTAGAAGAAAAGTTTCTCTTTTTTTGTTTGTATGTTTGGTTTGGTTTTGGTTTTTGGAAACCCATTCTGAAGAAAAGTCTCTGGCCTCTTCCTGCCTCTCAGTCCCGCTCTCCACTGAGGGAGGTCAGAGAATCTAGAAAGCCCCTTCCCCAGGGCACAGAACTGAAACAGGAATGCCTGTCCCCAAAGCCTGTCACAGACCTTGACACACCTCTCTTCCCTTGCCTGCACTCTTCTGTGGCAGTGGTCATAAAAAAAGTATGACATGCTTTGTCCAATTCCCAGGAGAGGGACTGAGAAGAACCTGAACAGTCGGGTGCTGCTGGGTCCACGCTTGCCTTGTTATTAGATCAAACCCTTTTTGTCCAGACATTTTTCTATATGCATGTTCATGCCTGATAGAAACAAGACATAAAAATGGATATCATTTTTCCTGGATCTCTGGATCTTAAATCCAAAGGCTCCCAAGTGGTATACTTGTCTCTTGCTGCCCTGCCATTTTTCTGGAATGTGGGGCACAGCCCTTTATGGTAGGCTCAAAGGGATCATCTACTTTTGTACTTCTACAGGTGAAGAGCTCAAATCCAGACCCTTTTCTCCCTACCACACGGAGCATGTGCTCAAAAGCACCGACTCCTCACTTGGGCCCACACAGTGACTGAAAGCAGGAGAAACACCTGCACCTCTGCCTTCATTCTGTGTCTGTCTCCTTTAAGTTATCTTAGCTTTTATTGCCTGTTCATTGCTTCCAAAGAGCAGACCAGAAGATGTCAAGTCATTTCCTCTAAATCTACAGTCATTTTGCATTCCAGAAAAACAGGATTGACTGAAAAATATCTTTACCACTTCAGTGTGGTGACATGCCTTTAATCTCAGCACTCAGGAGGCAGAAACAGCTATATCTCTGAGTTCAAGGCCAGCCTGGTCTACAGATCGAGTTCCAGGATCATCAGTGCTACACAGAGAAAACTTGAAAAACCAAAAGAAGGAGGAAGAGAAGAAAAAGAAGAGGAGGAGGAAGGAAGGAAGAAGGGATGGAGGGAGGGAAGGAGAGAAAAAAGAAAGGGAAGCAGAAAGGAGGAGAGAGGAGGGGAAGGGAGAGAAGGGAAAAACATCTTTATGATAGGGAACTAAAACCACCCAGTCCGTGTCATGGGATACAGGACAGTCCACACCCCAGATGAGAGCAGTCATCCATGATGAGCAGGTGCACTCTTGAGCAGGAGCCAGCATCCTCTTGGAACCAGGTTGCTCTCTCAAGCAATAAGGACTTCCTTGACCTACTTCACAGAACCAGAACCCAAATAATGATCCGTCAGACATCTAGACCGACATCTTCATCACAGAGCTGTACTAAGCACTAATTCTTCCTTTGACATAAACTAAAGTACATGAGATGAGCCAAAGATGTTCTTGGAGCCACTGAGCCCCTCCAGGTGTGCTTCCCATTGTGGTCACCTTGACTAAATTTCCTTTCTCTCCTCTTCACCATTACTTACTGGTCTCCTTGATTGACATATTGGGACAAGTGGTTCAGCTGAATCAGGGATTCAGATGAGGAATCCCTGCACCTGGCTTTTGCTCTAAACCTATTACAGGTACATTAAGTTGGTATTATTTTGAAAAGCCCTGAGTCACTGAACCGCAATATCTGTACTATGTCCCCACATATGGCTCCCACATGTGGCTCACCTTCTAGTGTCTGACCCCCCCTCCCAAAATCACACACCATTTTATCAGATTTCCAGAATTTTTCACGAACACCCTCTGAACCAGGACTGAATGTCTCCATGCTCCTCTTCAAGAGTGGCCTCATTGAGCCCCTCAGAGCAGTGTTGACAAGATATTGATGCTGTACATCTTCAGCTTAGTGCTCAGCCTGGCCCTCTTGCTTGGTGGATAGATGGCTTTCCTCTACACACCTGACATTTGTCTCCCATCCTCTTGGTTTGCTGTCTTCTGACAGCCCACGTTTATGAAAGTTCCTATTTTTCATTCAGTGTTTCTTCTACACACACGATTCTATTTTTCTCCTTCATTGGTCTGAGCTTAATTCATTTTGAAGTAATGGTCTTTACACAAGGGAATCTCATTGCAAAGTAAGATTTATAAAATGTTGTGAATTTATAAATGTGGCCCATCAGGAATGTGTCTTCCCTAGAAGAACTCCACAGACTTTACTTCCTCTGTGGCTCCCGCTTTTCATTCTTCTCTATCAAGACGATGGAACTATGTTTCACATTCTTCGATTCTGTTGGAAGATTACAAAGGATTTTTATATATTAAGACATAGAGCTAGCAAGGTAACTCATCAGGAACGGTGTTTGCTGGCAAGTTTGATGGTCTGAGTCAGATTCCCAGGACCCACATGGTAGAAGAAAAAAAACAACTCTAGCAAAGTGTCCTCTGGCCTCCACTACATACCATGTATAAACATGTGTGCATGCACAAAAAGATAATAAATAAACAAGGAGATGGAGAGTTGGCTCTACAGCTAGGAGAATTTATTGATTTCCAGAACACACCTGGCAGCTCACAATCATCTGTAACTCCAGTCCCAGGGGACCTGAGACTCTCTTCTGACCTTCTTGGGCACTAAGCATGCACGTGGTACACATACTTACATGTTAGCAAACTACACATACACATAAAATAATAAAAATTTTAAAATAAATAAGAATGTAGTTAAAAGTTTAAAAAGTATATAAAAATGTGTGAGGCATGTGCCCTGCAATCATCTTTAAAACAAAGGACAATAAAAACATAGGCTTTGCTACACAAGGTCTTCAGTGCTGTATGAGGAGGGGAGTGGCCCTTTGCTTGTCCCAACCGCCCGGCTAGCTTACACCTGAAATAACCACACAGAAATTGTATTCATTTAAGCACTGCCTGGCCTATTAGTTCTAGTTTTTTATTGGCTAATTCTTATATCTTAATTTAACCCATTTCTAATAATCTGTATGTCACCACGAGGTCGTGGCTTACCGGGAAAGATTCAGCATGTCTGACTTGGTGTCTCCATGGTGGCTCTCTCTGGCTCTGCTTTCTTCCTCCCAGAATTCAGTTCTGTCTTCCCCACCTACCTAAGTTCTGCCCTATCAGGCCAAGAAGTTTTTTTTATTGATTAACCAATGAAAGAAACACATAAATAGAAGGACCTCCTACACCACTTCAGCACATAAAGACCTACTGGTGACCGAGCACTATCAACAGCTATGGTGGCTACTACATGAGCAGGATGGTCACGTGGGCTTTGAACACAGGCCAGTTGTTTAGATAGAAAGAAAACAGACGCTGTTTCCCCCACTGAACAGACTTGGAAGTCAGTCACCATCTCGACTACACTCGGTACAAGATTTTGCTTTACACAGGATTGGCTTTTATTTCCACCTGGTAGTTGCAGTGTAACTGTGACTTCTACAGTCTCAAGATCAGGAGTCTCTTGAGCAAATAAAGGCCCAGAAAGCTCCATCTCAGGGGCAAACCCACTCGCTCTGGCGACTGTGCTCGGCTCCAGCAGCGCCTGGGCCGTGGAGTTCTTCGCCTCCTGGTGTGGCCACTGCATCGCCTTCGCCCCAACATGGAGGGAGCTAGCCAACGACGTGCGGGACTGGAAGCCAGCACCGACCCCTTCTATCCTGGACTGTGCTGATGAGACCAATAATGTCTGTCGAGACTTCAACTTCGCTGGCTTCCCAACTGTGAGGATTTTTAAGGCCTTGTCCAAGAATAGTTCTGGAACAACATTGCCAGTGGCCGATGCTAACGTGCATACGCTACAAAAAAGGCTCATTGATGCCGTGGAGTCCCACCGTGACAAATGGCCCTCAGCCTTTCCGCCTCTGCATCCTGCCAAGATGAAGGAGATCAAAGAATTC
This sequence comes from Microtus ochrogaster, assembly GCF_000317375.1. NCBI lineage: Eukaryota > Metazoa > Chordata > Mammalia > Rodentia > Cricetidae > Microtus > Microtus ochrogaster. Next base: position 8,552,325 of record NC_022020.1, read on the forward strand.
TTTGCAAAAAATAACACAGAGTACCTGGCCCTGATCTTTGAAGACAAAAACTCCTACGTGGGCAGAGAGGTAGCTCTGGACCTCTCCCAACGCCGTGTACGAGTACGCAGGGTCTTAAATACAGAGAGCGACGTGGTGAGCAAGTTTGATGTCACTGACTTTGCCTCATGCTACCTGCTATTTCGGAATGGCTCTATCTCCAGAGTGCCTGTGCTGATGGAGTCCAGGCCTTTCTATACATCCTACCTGCGGGGACTGTCTGGACCAACCAGGGAGGCTCCCCCAACCACAGCTGCGCCAGTCTCTGCTGAAAACATAGCTCCCACAGTGTGGAAGCTTGCAGACCACTCCAAGATCTACATGGCCGACCTGGAATCCTCTCTACATTACATCCTGCGTGTAGAAGTGGGAAAGTTCTCAGTTCTGGAGGGACATCGCCTGATGGCCCTGAAAAAGTTTGTGGCAGTATTGGCCAAGTACTTCCCTGGCCGGCCTTTGGTCCAGAATTTCCTGCACTCCATAAATGACTGGCTTCACAAGCAGCCGAGAAAGAAGATCCCCTATAGTTTCTTTAGAACTGCTCTGGACAACAGGAAGGAGGATGCTGTTCTTGTTGAGAAGGTGAACTGGGTTGGCTGCCAGGGCAGCGAGCCACATTTTCGGGGCTTTCCCTGCTCCCTGTGGGTCCTCTTCCACTTCCTGACTGTGCAGGCAAGTCGGCATAGTGAAACTTATCCACAAGAACCAGCTGATGGCCAGGAGGTCCTCCAAGCCATGCGGAACTATGTCCGGTTCTTCTTTGGCTGTAGAGACTGTGCTGACCATTTTGAGCAGATGGCTGCTGCCTCTATGCACCGGGTAACAAGTCCCAGAAATGCCGTTCTCTGGCTCTGGACCAGCCACAACAGGGTTAACGCTCGCCTCTCAGGTGCTCCGAGTGAGGACCCCTACTTCCCCAAGTTGCAGTGGCCACCCCGTGAACTGTGTTTAGCCTGCCATAATGAACTCAATGGACAGGAGCTTGTGTGGGACCTAGATGCCACCTTCAACTTTCTCAAGGCTCACTTCTCTCCAGTAAACATTGTCATGGACTCTCCTGCAGCTGGACCAGCAGCCCAGAGGGGTCCCCAGAATCATGAAGCTACCCCAGAGCTGGTAATGGATACAGTAGAACTGGAGAGCAGAAATTCAGTGCTGGGCCATGAGCGGGCTGCTTCTGCAGAGCCCCCTGGAGCTACTGCCCTAGCTGTTCCAGCTGAGAAGCCTGAAGCAAGTGGCCCCCAGGAACTATACACAGGCCTCAGAATGAGTGGAGCTCCAGCAGGGCAGGGCCCTCCTGAGCACGTGGAAGAGCTTCAGAGAGACACGCAGGAACATGCCCAGGGGTGGCAGCACTTGAACAAGAGAGACACGATGCTCCACTCCTGCGGGCAGAGGCGAGAGCTCTGCTCTCTGAGGCACACACGATGAAGCTCCAACCCAGGATGGACGTAGTCTAGAATCTTCCCGGTAAGCGCACCTTGGGGTGCTACACACAGATGATTAGAAATGGGCTAGTCCAGATGCGAGAGTTAGCCGAGAAAAGGGCTAAAGCTAAAGAGCCAAGCAGTGTTTAAAAGAATACAGTGTCCGTGTAATTATTTCGGGGCATAAGCTAGCCGGGCAGGCGGCCGGGGGGCTGGGGAGCAGCCCCACTGCTCGTATTACTACAGTCAGGAGTTTCTTGTCATGAGGTAATCATCTAGAAACATCTGGTCAGATTCACGGCTCTCAAGTTGCTTATCACTTCATGATGGTAGAACACACATCCCTAGACAAAAAAAAAAAAAAAAAAAAAAATAATGAGTTTAATAAACTAGAA
>NC_022020.1:8554285-8557643 GCF_000317375.1 Microtus ochrogaster
AAAAAAAAAAAAAAAGAATAAAAATAATGAGTGTCTACTACAGGCCAACACCCAAGAATTTCCTATGACATTTTTCTTTTTCCAAGATTTTTTCCTCAAAATCAATCACAAGAGCTCCTCACCCAGCTGGAAGTCCCTCTGGCTCACTCTACAGTTCACAGCAGCCCAGGGAACACTATCAGTTCAGCAGAAGCCTTGGACACAGCTTTCCAGCTCCCTGCAGAGGCCTCTCTCCTACACGTCAGAAAGAGTGGAACTCTTGTGGGCAAATCAAACATCATTTTAGTTTAATATGTTTCTCAGTCAACTCCGTTTAATTTTTGTCCTCCCTCCATACAGACTGTTTTTCATACAACTTCCAAAGGCATGAACAGTTTTCTGGCCTCTTGAAACTCAGTATGCTCAACACTGTGGGATTTAATCAAGTTTTCTGAGCAGCTCCATGCTGAGCTGGCAGCATTGGGGGGCAGTGGAAGACAGTTCACAAATGAACTGGGGTAAAATGTGTTTTTCTCTTCCTAGTCCCACGTCTGTAATTGGCTCTCAACAAGTTTGCTTCTGCTTTAGTGCCCAGTCCTAAAACTTGATCATCCTACTGACAATCACTGCCCGCAGGATGCCACCAGAGACACCAAGGGCCAGATGGGGTCTACAAGGACGAGGAAACGAGTCTCTGTGCTGAGTACTGGGTTGGGATGGCATTGCCTGAGCACTGAAAATTGCCCGCTGGGGCTGAGTGACAGCTCAGTTGGCAAGGCACTTGCCTTGCAAGCATGAGGTCCTGAGGCTGGGTCTTCAGAACTCACGGCAGAATCCAGCCCAGCGTGTAGGGTCCAAGAGCAGCAGGCAGATCCCTGGATCATGCAGGCCAGCCAGTCTGGCCAACTGATGAGTTCCAGATTCAGTGAGAGACCTTGTCTCAAAATAAGATGAAGAACACCTTACGTGTACATGCACATACATGTACACCTGTCTGTTCATAAGCAAATACATGATGAACACATGTACAGATATACACATACACACAAACACAACTGTATATTGCTGAAAGCCCTGGTGTTTGGGCCTTAGACTCAGTCCAAGTGTCAGGAGGCCTTTAACTAGGATTTCTCTTCGGTCTATTCTTCTAAATGTTCCCTGGTAAATTTTCTTTTGCATGTGGCAAAGATCTTTTGTTGGTTTTTGTTCCCAGCACCTGTCCTTGTGAGCTTGCCTCCAGCTCCCCACAGTCCCTTTAGACAGGAAATACCGTGAGAGACTAAGCAAACAGAATTATAAAGTGTAGACAAAGGCTGCCTGAGTCTAAAACTCAAAGCAAGTCAGATTTGACCATCATCCTCTAGGAAAATGAAGCTTATCAATAATAATATGTGCTTTTGCTATGGCCTCCACTTTATACTTTGTAAATTAGTCTGCCAGTCTCACCAGCCACCCCTCAGGGTTGGCGAGAAGAACTGGCGCCCCAGGTAATATTTTTTTGGCAGCCCCTCCCCAAAACAACAAAGCCAGTCCCCCACTGCTCTCTCCTCTCGTTCCTCAGGTTGCGCCATCTCTCTAATTGGTATTCATCCAACGCTGAACGGTAGCTAGCAGTACTTGTGATTAACAGCCTTGTGAGACCTTGTGCAAGCAGCAAGAGTTGGCTCCTGTACCCACCATTTAAAAGGAGTGCCGGAATGTGAGATTCTTGTTTCAAAGGGGTGCAGATGGATGGCCTGGTGTCCCCACCGTCTGAATGGGTCACAACAGCAAGAAATATGTGGCTCAGGCAAGTGGAGGGGACATCCGAGTCCCTCTGCAGGGTAACTCCCAGCATCTCTATGTGCTGCGAAACTTTGAAAGCTACATCTGGGTCTCCATCACTCTTGCATAAATAAAACACTTGCTTGTTTAGTGTTGAGATTCCCCTTTGCTTGTCATTTATTTTTCATTTATTCTTTAAGTTGTGTGTGTGTGTATGTGGTCAGTGTGTCTGTGTTAGTGAATGACACCTGTGTATAAGCCCCCTCAGAAGCTAGAAGAGGGCGTTGGATCTCCTAGAGATGGAGTTACAGGTGGTTGTAAGTGCTGGGGACCAAATTCAGGAGTTCAGGAAAATCAGGGCAGCAAGCACCCACACCCTTTGGTCTTTCACGCCATCTGCTTCTCTTTCCATATTCTGGTCTGTGAAGCCTCACCCCCTTCACTTCCCACTCACCCCTACCTTACGGCAGCTTCTGTGGGCCGTAGGAAATCAGATGCCCTTGTGTCTTCAGTCTTGCTAGAGACTAGCTTGGTTTCGTGCACTCTGTACTGTGACCCAGAAGGTCTGTCAGAGGCTGATCCCACCATATGGGGCTCTTTGCTCTGCACTGGAGCTGGGCACGGGATTTCAGAAACATGCTTGGAGTCTCATGGAACCACCAAGTATGTTTGGATTGCACCAGATTTTACAAGCCGTGGAGCAAATTGTAAATACTTTTTGGATACTGCTGCACATTTTATAAATAATTCTGGCAGAGTTTTAATTCTCTAGGACTTCGGGGGTTTGTTATATTCAATTTTTCATTATTTGTTCATTTCCATGTGGCCTTATTTCTGCAAACATGATTTCTTGAAAAATGGAATTAGGTCCAGATTTAGCAAATACAAAAGGATGGTTTGTAGCATCTCTCTCATCAACGGGTTCTGAGCAGAGGCGAAATGAACTCCTCTCTACTTAGTGGAGCATAATTGCAAATTTATACATAGGCATTGACTGGAAATTGAGATTCTAAATCGCACCCAGATTTGCAGCTGCTGCCTTACCATCTTCGGGGTAACTGAGTCTTTCTCCTTCTCCCTTGCCTCTCCCTCCTCTCCCTTTCCCCTCCCCCTTCCCCTTTTCCTCACCCTCTGTTGTCTTATTCAAAGGCTACCATGCCCACCCCGCCCAAGCCAAGCACACTTGAGAGAGAGCATCAACCAGGGGCTGCAGTGAAACTCCCTTCAGGGAAACCATTGCTTCTCAGAGCATTTTGCGCTTAGCTGCTTTGGTTCTGGAGGTAATCCAAGGAAAAGGAAACAGTTCTGTCGCTCGTAGTCATCATTTTTCTCATTGCTATGACCAAATAGCTGACAAGAAACAGCTTAGGAGCCTGGGAAGATGGTTCAGTCAGTAAAAACGTCCTTGGCAACGAAAGCGTAAAGACGGAGTGTGAGCCTCAGTGTCCAGGGTGGTGTGTACTCTGTAAAGCTAACACTGAGACAAACAGGGCCTTTCTGGCCAGCCAGTCTAGTTAAGTTAGCAAGCTTACACACACATACACAGAGAGAGAGAGAGAGAGAGAGAGAGAGAGAGAGAGAGAGCCTCAGTGTCCAGGGTGGTGTGTACTCTGTA
>NC_022020.1:8558144-8558974 GCF_000317375.1 Microtus ochrogaster
CCCGAGAGGAGAGCTGTGGAGTCTGACCTCACTTCCTCTTCCTCCCACCTATGTTTTAACCTATCAGGGCAAGCAGCTTCTTTAATTAACCAATGACCTTCCTCCATCAACAGACTGGACACAGAATTGCTCTTAGCCCTGCCCTCCCTGGGGCAATTGCACAGCCCTTTAGATCTGCTTTACTTCACACTTCCGAGCTCTGGGTACATTCAATTGGTCCAAATTCCCAGGGGCGTTACCATGTGGTTCAATGGCTGTGGAAGTCCCGGCTCAATGGAATTTTCAGTTCAAGTGTCTCAGGAAGACTGAAAGTCTCAAGTCTCGTCAGCACATGTGTACACACAACTCTTAGGAGAATCAATGCCCTGACAGGCCCAGGTCTGTGATCGTCCCTTCCTCTCAAAGCTGAGAGTGAAGTCAGCACCATGAGGCTTGCCATGAGAGCTGGGTGTTTTCCCAAAAGCAAAAATCACCCACAAAAATAAATAGCCCATAGTGTACAAACTGCAAATCATTCCCCTAACCCTTTATTTTTACAGGTCTGATAACCAACACTCATGGAGACAAAACCCTTTGCTAGGCAGGTTAGCTGACTTTGGAACAGGTGCCATCTTAACACCTCTCTGGGTCCTTTATGGCCTTGTCTCCTCAGCTGTCGAACTCCAAACTGTTGGGAACCTCAGCTGAAGCATTCCTTACCTTTGGAGGTCTTCATGTTTGCGTGACCCCTTCTAAGATATTGATGAAGAATGTCGCATAGAGGAGCCCTAGCTTCCTGTGCCCTAGCTTCCTGTGCCCTAACTTCCTGTGCCCTAGCTTCCTGTGCCCTA
>NC_022020.1:8559239-8590574 GCF_000317375.1 Microtus ochrogaster
CTTCCTGTGCCCTAGCTTCCTGTGCCCTAACTTCCTGTGCCCTAGCTTCCTGTGCCCTAGCTTCCTGTGCTATAACTTCCTGTGCACTTTTTTATAAGGCTCCACCCCCTGTCTTACCAGGAAACTATAATCTGTCCATGCACCTCAGTACAGTGTAGCCCTCCATAAATTTGATGAATAAAGTTAAATCAACAGCCTGGAGGCATTAGCACAGGTCTTTAATCCAGCACTCAAAGCCAACCTGGTCTACAGAGTGAGTTCCAGGACAGCCAGGACTGTCTGTCTCTAAACAAACAAACAACAAAACACCTGAACCTACAATACATACAAATGAGGAAACCTGCCTCTGGTACATTGTGTACAGCTCCCATCCTCACAAGAATTAGGCCAGATCATCATGAACAGACGTCACCAGAGGTTGGTGCCAAGGCCAGAAGGCTTAGCTTTAAAAAGGTAAAATAAAGGCAATAAAAACTCTGAATAGCATGGATGTGGTTCCAAACATAAGCTCTGACCAATGCAGGGACTGAACTAGAAACAAGGCAGAAAAATAGGATGCTCAGGAGTCCAGAAGCGTAAACAAGGCCATTTCTAGATCCTGGTCATGTGCCAAAGAATATATTTAAGTAAAAATATAGAGCCAGCAAGATGACTCAGACTTAAATTCAGTCCCTGGAGTCCATAGTGAAGACAACAACTCCAGAAAGTTAGCACCAGCATTCACACCACACATATATGAAATAATAATAATTAGTCATGATCATAATTGTGTAATGGCTGTAGACTAGATGACCTGGAAATGCTGGTGGTAGGCTGTAGTTGAGATTCCCCCATCTCCAAAGTCAAATAGTCTTTACATTGGGGTTGTTGTTTGTTTTTAGTTTTTTTAATTTTTTATTTAAATTTTTTCATACAATATATTTTGGTCACTTCCCCTCCTCCAGTTTCTCCCAGATTCTCCCCATCTCCCTACCCACCCAACTTCATGTTTTCTCTCTCTCTTTCTCACACTTTCTCACTTCTGTTTGCTTCCTCTCTTGCTCTCTCTCTCTCTCTAGGACTTGCATACATATCCATTCCCAGGTGCTGCGGCTGTCATTTAGGACCTGTATAGGTTCAAGCCAGACAGGGTCCCAGTCCTGAGAATGAACACCGGCCTCCATAAGTAACCAAGACATTGTTTGCTATTGAGACCTGCTGGCAAAGAGAACATCGGTACCACTGAATTGACATTTGTTAAAGGTATAAGCCTTATAATTTCTTTAATCAACTTTAATAAATTGTAGATGTCATTCTCATATCAAAGTTTAGCTAGTAACTTTCATGTGTAGCACAATGTTGGAAAAGGATTTGAAATCAATTTGGAAATACAGTACCCACTACAGTAAGCTATCTGCAGTGTTGTGTTAGTGGCAAAGGATGGGGAAGCAGAGAGAACTGGGGGATGTATTGCTTCTAACACCAGGCTGGCGGGGTGCGCCTCGGGTTTATTCTTCGCAATCCAACAGGGCCACCCCTGCTGACAGGTCCTGCTGGGGATGGAAGAAGCCAGGACTTGAAGATCTACTGGAGACCTAGCAGTTAGAGTCAGCCTGATTTCTACCAACCTTCCAGGAAGGCAAAAGTTCGCCTTTCAAAAGGTGGAGTTGTGCAGGAGAAATGATATTGGGAGAAGTAGAACCATTCCCATAGTCCCTGTGACCAGCCCACGTCACCCAGTCACAATGTGTGGTCCTCCTGAGCATGTGATTTGGAGGCTTTTGTATGCTTCCCACTGGGGAAACTATTATCAAATCTTTTCTTCTCAAATATAGACTTAGTATCATTCGCTACACTGATTCATTTTACATCTGTTCTAACACAAATAGCCAGCAGGAATATTACTTCCGGATTCCTAGATGTTGATGAACAGCAATGCAATTAATCTTTGGGTACCAGGAGAATGCATTCTCTCCCCATTTCTATCTCACTGTAGTTTTACCCGTGTACGTGACCCAAAAGCAGAGAGGAAGCCCATTCACGGGGCCCTGGTTTCTTAGTGAAACAGATAAACTGAAACTTAAGGATTTAGAGTCTATTATGTAGTGTTACAAACATCATCAGATTCACCGAAACTTGACGGTGGTTTAGACTTGGGAAGGGTCCTCCTAGAAATAGCACCATTACAATTCTGTTGAAATTTGGTTTTCCTCAGAGAATTTAGCCTGACTAACATCCTCATGCAGGTCTAACCCACTTGTGGGAAAAGGATACACGTACGTACATGCATACATACGTACATACACTCATGCGTAATTTAGGTATTGTGTTTCATTACTGTCTTTATTAACATTCAGCTAAACACTATTCAAATAGAAAGTATAGGAGAAGGCTCCTAGGCTCTTAGATGTGGCACTATTTCGCTTGTGTTTTAACAAATAAAGCTTACCTGAAGATCAGAGTGCAGAGCTAAGCCCCTAGAGGCCTGGTAGTAGTGGCACACACCTTTAATCCCAGAACTCAGGACAGAGACAGAGACAGACAGATCTCTGTTAGTTCAAGGCTACCCTGGGCTACACAAAATCAATCCAGTATAAAAGAGAAACAGCTCACACAAAGGTGATCCCAGCACTTGGGATCCCACACCTTTAATCAAACACTAGGGAGGTGGGGACAAGAGCGACATGGCTGGGCAGAGAGAGGACTATAAGGTGGGAGGAGACAGGAGCTCAGTGCAGTCTGAGGTTTGCTGGAGACAGCTGTAGTGTGATGATCGTCCCTGCAGTCTGAGGAGACAGTCTGAGGACAGGATCGCCCCTTCCGTTTCCGTCTGAGCATTGGTAAAAGATCTTCTAGTAGCTGGCTGCTCTGCTGCTCTGATCTCTCAGCTTCCACCCCTTTATCTGACTCTGGGTTTTATTTATTTAGACCAATAAGAATTCATGCTACATTTAGAGACTGTAAATATGAATTAAATACAATCCTTGCCCCCTAAGAAGTTTATAATCCAGCACAAGGAAAAGACGATAGTCTGATAACTTACATGAGAGAGCCTCAAACAAAACAGAATATGGATTCAAAAGAAAAGATAGGTAAAGAGCTAGAAGCTGCTGCCACTGCAAAGGGACGTGCAGGGTTTTAACAGTAGTCTATTAAGTAGGCAGTAGGAAGGGAAGGTCACAGCGACACCCCAAGGGCAGGAACGCCCGAGACCCATCCTGCTGTTCCTCCAGCTTGTCCTCTGTGCAATTACACTGTATAGTAAACTGCTCTATGGCTTTCTAAAACGGGGCTTGGTCTTCATCATTGGTGCTGCTCGTCACCCAACAGCAAGGAAATCCTTAAATCACTGAGCGCACCACAAAAGGAAGCAGAAAAATCCACTCTAATAGCACACACGGAGGTGCAAGGTCATCCATCAGTCATGCAGTCTGTTGGCCAGCGACCCCAAAGTTGGGGTCCAGGGATAGCCAACGTGAAAGGAGTACTCAAAGAGGGGACCTCCCCTCAGTCCTGGCAACTGTGTCCTAAGGTTACAGATACGGTAAGCATCCAGCACCACCTACCCTCAGAGACAGGTGCACAGTGACCTGGAATCTCCTAGCTGGTGATGTCTCCCGTATTTCTCATTGAGATCTTTCCTGTGAGAAGAAAGCATAATATCGTGTCCATTACAATAACGCAGTAGGGACCGGAGGTATAGTTCTGCAGGTAAAGGGATTTCTGTGCAAGCCTGAGGACCTGAGTTCAGTCCCTGGAACCCACTCGTGGTAAGAGGAGAGGACTGACTGCTGAAATGTCTCCACAGATGTGCTGGGGCATGCTTGCGCGCACGCACGCGCGCACACACACACACACACATACACCACCACCTACAAAAACAATAATAAATAATATTTTATAAAACATTCAGCAGAACTAACTATATCCAACGTCGAGGTTGCCTATCCTCAAGCATATCTCTGTAGGTTTCCCTGCTTGTAAAATAAGGCCAACTCAAGTCACCTAGGTCACTTAAACACTACGGGAAGATCAATCATTCAGGGCTCATTGAGTGCTTTCAATATGAAAAGCACGATGTATGTCATGAGCAGGGCTGTGACTTCGGGGACGCAATAAACAACAGGAAGAGATGAACTTCTGAAACAAAAGCCCTATTCTCATGTAAATGCTCAATGATAAAGGCTATGGGAAAGAGCTGCAGCAAATGTTAAAACATAAACAAGCATTTTCCACGAGGAGTCAGCAGATTTTATCAAATTAATAAATTATTACAATAGTGTGTATAAAATCAGACTCATGCAGAACCAGCCCTGAGAATATGAAGTGTGGCTCCTGGCATTATCTGGCAGGAAGGAAAATCTTATTGTTTTTTGGAGAACATTGGATCTGGGAGATTTTTAAATTAGGCAAGGCTGATGACCCAGTTTGGGTATGAAGGCTTAAAAACAGTCCCAAAGAAGAATAAAGCCCAAGGAGATGGTTCTAAACATAGCTACTTTTAACCATTCAGGCCTAGGTGACAAAAACAGAATTCCAAAGACTAAACGCAAAAGGAAATGTGGGGTGGGGGATGTGGGTGCACACATACCCATGTGGACCCCCAAAGAGGCCAGAGGACACCAGGTGTCTTTCTCCCCTTGGGACAGGACACGAGCAACCTGAACATCACCATTTTGGCCAGGCTGACTGCACCCAGCTTACCTTTGTCCTCTTTCTCCCTCATGTAGGCTAGAGAGCCACACTCGGGTCACCATGCTTGCACAGGAAGCGATCTTATTCACTGAGCCTCTCCCAACCCCACAAAGAAAACTTTTTAAGAACTCTACTATAGCCCACTTATTTCATAACCTTAGCAGAAAATGTGAATAGACAAAGTTGATTTATTTAAACATAAACTTGATGAAAATAGATGCTTTCTGATTTCTATGAATGTATGGAGAACAAAGTTGTTATATTTTTTCTAGCATTATGATTCAACTAAAATAAAATCCCTACATGAAATAAAGACCACAGCATTGAGTTACAATAATTAGAAGCAGATGTGCTGAACTTAAAAAATGGTGGAAAATTTGTAAAGTCACTAAGAATCCCACTGGGGAAAGTGTGTATACATTAACTTTGTCAAATGATGCTATGTAATTATCACAAAATAGCGCCACACAGTGAGAAGCCCTTGTCTCCCCATCCCGGAATCCCATATGACACTTCACCTGATCCCTGTGTCTCTTTCCTCCTTAGCCCACTGGCCTAGCCAGACTTCCTTTAATTACAGCAACCAAAGCAGGAAATGTGCTATGGAGGAAGACACTTCACTCCTGCCAGCACGATCCAGCAAAAGGCGTAGGAAAAGAGGGGACGCTGAAGCAAGAACCAAACACATTTTTATTTCAGTGTTCCAGATCATAAGGGCTAAGCAGGAGTGGGCTACAGAGTGAAAGCGAGACATCTTTGAGATGCAAACCCAAACTTCTAACAGAACGTGTGTTGTAAAGTGGAGACAGAGCCCCGCTTCCTAAGACTGCTGAGCACAGGGTCAAGCATTCCCTTAGACACTGTGTTGACTGCTAATGGTAAGTCTGACTGGAAGCCCTTAGACACTGTGTTGACTGCTAATGGTAAGTCTGACTGGAAGCCCGCCTCTGTGCTTATTCTCCTTCCAAACACAGTAAGCTGCGAGGAGCCAAGTTGAGGTGACTTTTTATTTTATCTTTAATTTTATTACATTTGTGAATATGTGTGTGTTTGCTGGTGTGTCCATGTGGAAGTCGGAGGATAACTTGGAGGAGCCAGGTTTTTCCTTCTGCTATGTTAGTCCTGAGGGTAGAACCAGGTCACCAGACCCAGCGCAAAGTGCCTTTGTCTGCAGAGGCATCTCATCAGACCTAATTTAACTTTTTTTTTAATTTTAAATTTATTTATTTATTAAGGATTTCTGCCTCCTCCCCGCCACAGCCTCCCATTTCCCTCCCCCTCCCCCGATCAAGTGCCCCTCCCTCATCAGCTAGAAGAGCTATCAGGGTTCCCTGACCTGTGGGAAGTCCAAGGACCACCCACCTCCATCCAGGTCTAGAAAGGTGAGCGTCCAAACTGCCTAGGCTCCCCCAAAGCCAGTACGTACAGTAGGATCAAAAACCCATTGCCATTGTTCTTGAGTTCTCAGTAGTCCTCAGCATACAGAACACCTGAATATTAACCTAATTTAACTTTTTAAGAAAAGATTTTAGTTTCAAGTATGTATGGGGAGGGATTGGTTGGGGAATTGTGGGCTTGGATGCAGGAACCCACAGAGGTCAGAAGAGGGCGCCAGATGCCCCAGAGCTGAGGCTGCGCATTGGTGCGAGCCACCTGTGTGGGTGATGGTCGCCTAACTCCACAAGAGTCGTGTATATTCCCATTGTACCAGTCACAAGCCCCACATCAGAAGCTTTCTGTGAGAAACTGGGTAGTAATCTGGGTCCTCAGGAGACCAAGGCTTCTAAGGGCTGGAGGCAGAGTGATCTGTCTGAAGCAGTCATGGCTGGAGCGGAGTGGTCTGGAGTGGGGCCTGATCCCCACTGCCGCAGAGGAACACCTTCAAGTCACTCAAGAACTGCTCAGTACAACCGTACTGCTGTCGTGACAGGGTGACTAGTCACCGCCACAGAGCATCTGAAAGCCTTCAGTTAAGAAGTCAAACTGTTGTTCAGTTTCTTTTCACTTCCTCCACAGTCTCAGATCTCATCCAGAGAATAGACCACCCAGAACGGGGATCTTCCAACATCCCTCAATGAACTCAAAATAACACCCTCTCCCCGGGCCTTCTCAAAGGCCCATCTCCCAGAGGAGTCTAGAGTCAGTCAAGCTTACGATTAGCATTATATTGTATTCACATAAACTCTTAGAAGGCATTCTATAAGCATGTCAGCTAGTTATCTCTGTTTAAAAATACTATACATTCTGACCTAGAAACTCCATTTCTGAAGACATAAAATAATGTGCATATATTACATGTTTTAATGACCATAAAGAGTGTAGTTCCTTATTCTCTCTTCACACATGCAGTATGTACTTTGTAAATATAACTTTAATGTTTTTTCCAACTAAAATTTACCCTTTCTGTTGTTTTTGCTTTCTCTGTCACATCGTTTAAAATACTTTATTCCTTACCCTTTCCTACATATATAAAGACCAAACATTTGATCAAGTAAAATGTATTATTGCAAAACCAAAGAAAGTTTGAGGGAGTCTGCAGAGCTTGCCAAAAATAGTTCTGGGGCAGATACCAGGTCCAGACATGGCGTGGTTGTGACTTGTTTGTATATGAGTGGTGTTCAAATATCACCAGTGACAACTCTGGGCTCCTTGGGTGGCTGAGACTTCAAAGGCAGTGCCAACAAACCCAGCTACTTCCTGGTGAATTGCTATGGATTTCACAGGCAGTCTAAAGGTTGGCAGAAATGCATTTGCCTTCCTGCTTCCCAAGATGGACATATCTGCCCTTCTCAGACCAGAAGGACATTGCAATCCACAGCACCCTTCTAAGCCAATAGAAGTTCAGGTTCCCATCTCTTAGGAACAGATTCTTCATTAATTTGGATTCTTCTTTGGGAGAGAAAGACCATTCATCTAGAGCTGTATCCATTCCTTCTCCTGATTACACAAGAGATCAGCACTGTCAGTTTGACAGGATTTGAAATCACCTGGGAGACACACCTCTTCATGTGTCTGTGATCATCTTCCAGAATGGTTTGACTGAAGAGGGAAGACTCACCCTGAATATGAACAGTCCCCTCCTGGACTGAATAAAATAGGAAAGGCAGCAAGTCAACTGAGCCCCAAGCTTCACCTGTCACTGCTTTCTGATTGGCTGGTGAATTATGACTAACCACCTCAAGCTCCTGCCGCCATGACCCTCGCACCATGATAGCCTATACCCTTGAACAGTAGCCAAAATAAACACTTCTTTGCCTAAGTTGTTTTTCATCGGGTATTTTAGCACAGACACAAGAAGAGCAGCTATCATTGCACTAGGACATAACTATGCAGCATGCACACTACTGTCCACTCTGATCCTATCAAGGGGTGAGCACACGGTCTCTGGTACTCTGAGGGGCTGGCTGTTTAAAGTTCATAGCTCTTCCCTATACTAAAGCGAGTCCTCAGTCAAACAGTCCTAGCCCACCTAGCTAGAAGTCTGTACACACTCCCTTGGAAGGCCAACTTCAGCAAAGGAGGAAATGCCTTATCTTAGTGCGGAGGTAAACGTGTGTCGTGGTTTGTGATTCAGCAATGCCATCCAGGAAGTTCCAATCGGGGTCACGAGCAGCTTTCGTCTCTTCCCAGCCCACTTCTTCATCCCCAGTAGCATGCTCTCCACAATCAACTTAATAAAAATCTCAGAGCCAGAAATGGTGGCACACATCTATAACCCTAGCTACTTGGGGAGTTGAGAAAGGAAGACCATAAAGCAGCCTGGGCAGCATGGCAAATCCAAGTTCAGCCTGGTCTTCATAATCATCTCATCTCAGAAAAAATCTACCTCAGGTTCTCCTCTCAGGAAACTCATCCTGCGGTTACAGGTATAGGTCTGAGTCCACAGGGAGCCTCTTCCAGGTCCTTACATTTCTGAACAGCAATCTGGATAGAGACACATGGACAGCATCAGGAATGGAGACAGTAACTTAAAGGAAGAGACAGATAAGCCAGGAAATGGGTCCAGAGTAGCTCTAGGACGCTGTGACTTTCCATGAGTCACGATGCCCTCTGCACTCGGTCTTTTACAAGCGGGTAGTCCTGCTCTGTCTTTGGCTTTTTTTCCTGTTGATCTGGATGTCTGTCAGGGTGCAGGTGACTCCTCTCCATCCAGAGCCAAGGCCCTCTGGACCCTATGTCCCAGCTTATCTGCGATCTAGTCTGTGGCCTGTGACTACCTCTTCCCTGGAGTGCCTCATTATGTTCATTGATCTCTGTCACAAATGAGACTGAGCAAGGCACCTTTTTCTGAGAGCTAAACGAACGAAGAGCCCCACTCATCCTTTGTCCTCCGCCTACCTCTTTGTGGCTCCCATAGATAAGTCCTATTCCAAAGCAATCTGCAACCACAGTTTCCGCTCTCACCTCCACAGGGAAGTGTAATTCTTCAAGACTAGGAGAGTAAGAAATTCAGGGGGAAATGCATTCCATTTCTGACAAGTCTGAGATACTTACCATTTTATTTTTTAAGATTTATTTATTAATTATGTATACAGTGTTTTACCTATATGTATGCTGCAGGCTAGAAGAGGGTACCATATCTCATTGCAGATGATTGTGAGCCACCATGTGGTTGCTGGGAATTGAACTCAGGACTTCCAGAAGAACAGTCAGTGCTCTTAACCTCTGAGCCATCTCTCCAGCCCGATACTTATTATTTTAAATGCAAATTTTCTGTTAAGGAGTTGGTACTGAGGGTCTCAAGTCACGATGTGGTGGTAAAATATTTACCTGGTTCTCTGCTAGAAGGTGGATGTTTTCATGTATACGTACATCCAGCTTTGTACTTATGTGAAGGATTATAATTTATAATAACCAATTATACAACAACTTATGGCAAATCCATTCTACCAATAGATTCTCAAAGTGTGTTTTCATTGACCTTTGCTAAGTTCATGTCCACAAAAAAAAAAAAAAACAAAAAAATCAGTGGTTGCAGTTGATGAATGAGCCTGATAAAGGGATTTTGAGGACAGTGGGCTGACTTTTCTTGGGCTAATTGTGTTTGCCACAGGGCCCAAGGTGTTGGACTCTCGCCGTTGCTAAAGATCAACCAGAGGCTGTGGTATCAAGTATGTTGTCTTACACCAGTAAAGGGGGAAAAGACACACACTCCCATGGGTGCATGCAAAGCAGAGACAAACATTATTAAGGAAAATTACAGAAAAAAGTGAGAAAGTAAAAGTTGAAAAATTAAAGAAAGTGAGAGGTTCTCCTGAGAGTGGGAGGGATTTCTAAGAGAGGAAAGGATATCGACAGTCCTTTTCCAGAGTTTTATAGGGCCATGGAAGAAACAGGACAGAGGCTAAGATAATTGCTATGAGATTGATTAAGTCTCTGGACTATTCAGGCATAGATGCTATGCACTATGCCCACCTAGTCCAGCCGGAGAGGCATTCATGCTCTGTCCACATGCGGTCCACCTAGCTAGGACTAATCATTGTCTCCTGTGGTTACCTCCAACTTTGCACGTCTCTCGGGTAGTGCTAATTATACTAAACTCTTTGTTTCCACGGCTTCCAAGAAGCATCTGCAGTGTTCCTGGTTATCCCCTCACCTGTACCGTGGTCTAAGATGGCTTTCCTGAAATGGGTGGAAGTTTTTAGAAGCCCACTCTATCATTTATTCTATTAGCTGCATGAGAAGCAAGTACGTGGAGAGGCAGCAGCATCGCGCATGCGCTCACTCAGGAGCCTCGTGGATGCGTCCAGCCGATCCCCAGCACTGGCTAAGCTCTTGCTTCTTAGCGTTTGCGTCTGTCTCTCATCAGGGCCATTTGGCTCGCTCACACCCTGTAGCTCTGTTTCTCATCCCTGGTGGTCCTAGTCCTACTGACGGCTTGCAGTTTTTCACCACGGGCCTATCTTCCTTGCTGCCTCCTCTGAGAGAGCTCCTGCCTCAGCTCAGATAAGACATAAATGTTGGCTGATGTTTATGTTCATGAATGAAGGAGAGTAAAACAATGAAGATGTAACCAGAATGCCCCTTGTTTACTGAAGATACAAGCTTTTCTCTGCTGTTGCTTGAACCATGCAGGTAGATTTTTAAAATACAGAATATTTCCTTAATTTTTCATATTAACCACAGCATGATACACTACTCAGCGTAATCTACATTGTCAACACTTGATTCTTCACTTTCTAAAGTCCAGGCAATCAATATCTAAATTGAACCCTGGTTTGTAGCCTTTCTCAGCCGCCCTGGTGTGGATATCCCCACGGGGACAGTCAGTTTCTAAGCTTTCAGTAAAGTATCGCTCACCACTTGGTTGAGATGGGAGCAGAAAGCTCTTACACTAAATTTCTACTCTTCAGATATGACAGGCACATATCTCAACAGTACAGGCAAAAGCAATGTAGCAAAAGAAAGTGGTGAATTTTAAGTGTTTATTATCTTTAAAAGATCCTAAGCTCATACCACTTTAGCAATGTCTAGATTTAGGTCACAAAATTCTTGAAAATGCTAGCTGGTTTTCATAAGCTGGTTGTTGTCCTATTGGCTTAGTGAAATGGGGTGCTCTGGGGTGGGAAAGCAAATGGGTCAACAGTAGCCAAAGCAGGGGTATATGGAATAAGTTCCTGCATGGAGAATGTAATTAGACCAGTGGTAACAGAAGGTAGCTGAGGAGGAGACCTTTAAGGGCACCAAGATATAAAGATAGACAGTTTGAAGAGAGAACAGCAGCGTGGGAACTAGCAGGTGCAGACGCAGGAACAGTATCAGGAGAGAGGGTGCTCAGAGAGGCTGCTAAGAAGGGGACTAGGGGGAGGGGAGGTAAGCAGTATCAATAATAACAAGAGGTGATGACATCAAGATCACCAAGAAATGACCCGTTCCTTCAGGAGGTCATTCACTCTTTCACACACCACATTGGATGAGTATTGTTATGTTATGGTTTGAATATGAACTGTACCCTGCATGATCGACACTTGGGTCCCTAGCTGGTGGTGCTTTTTAGAGGAACCAGATCACTGAGGACAAAGCCTTTTATACCTGGTTCCCATCCCTTCATCACCGGCTGCTCCATGTCCACCATAATTAACTTTTCCTGGGGAGCGGTAAAGGAACATCTCCTCCACACAGGTGTGCCACAAACAATTCTATCAAACTCCAACTTGGCGAACCAATGAGTATATTGGGATTACTTAGAGATCATGAACAAGAAGTTTCTTATAGAAGCATAGTGACCCCCAAACAGCTGCAAAGGCCTTCTCCGGCCTAGAGGACAGCCCACTAGAAGCTGAGACCCCTTCAATTTAACAGTCTATTTCTTACATACTCCAGCATCTCCCAAGGTCACTTGCAGCTGGGGGAGAGGGGATGGGGAGAAATAGCTACAATCTCAGTTCAGGGCAATGTGTCCCTCCTTCCTCTCCTACTGAGGATCAACAGCTGCATCACCATTGCCATAGGACTAGCTACCTCTGCACTGCTCTACTCAATCGGTGGCTACTGGGCCAAGAGAATCTCTATTCCGAAGCGCAGATGGGACAATCATGTTATGCCTGGTGGAACAAAGCTACATCGCATACTATGTGGGGAGAGGAACCTCATTTGACAGCTGCTACCGTGCTGCTCTGTCCACATAGAGCTAAGCACCCACAGGCCAAGCCCTTTGAAACTGTGAGCAGATTAAACCTATCCTCCTTCACATTCTTCTCCTGGGTATTTTGGTCAGAGCTATGCAAAACTGACTAACACACTGGAACTGCTTTGGCGGCCCAGCCCGACTCTGCCTCTTGCAGTCTCTTTGACCCAACTTCCACTGTGTTCCCTGAGCGCTGGAAACAGGGGCCGCCTTATTTTTGAGTCAAGATCTCTCAGTGAACCTGGAGCTCACTGAATTGGAGAGGCGAGTTTGCCAGCTGGCTCCGGGATTGCAGGTGTGCGCCATTGTACCTGGCTTTCATGTGGGCGCTAGGGATCTGAACTCAGATCTCTGTGCTTGCACAGCATAAAGATGCGCCACCTCCCCATGCCCTGAAGATAATTTTTAATCTTTAGTTCCAACTGTGAATCGATGTATCATGGCTAATCTTTCCCAGTCTGAATTTCTGTTCATTTTCCTACACCGTGGCAACTTCATTGAGACATTTACATAGCAGACAATAAAATTCCTCACACACTAAACAATGAACTCCTGCTGTTTATTCTGCATAGAAAGGGAAAAATTATTGCTAACAATCACACATGCCAGACCAAAAGCCTATCACCCTGAATCTCTACTATAGGAACTTGGAAATTCTGAAAGCCATAAAACGTTTAAAAAGGGAACTGGTTTAACAGGTAGCTTGATCAAACATGGTTGGGTGAGTAGTAGGCAGTAAAGGAAGCCATTTGGAGTCTAACAATGCTTGAGGAGGATTCTATGAAGAACTGGGAACAGTCACACAGCCACACTGTGAAAGTGTGTGACAAGGAAAGGCAGGAAAAAGTGGCTGTGGCAAGACCATTGTGTGATCACACACTTGATCAATTTACTATAGGTAAAAGCATATTACCCCACGCTTTTCAGCAAGTAGGATTCTAATGGTTTAACTCTGGGCATAGAGTGGCACACGCAGACTGGTGAGGCATCTTGGCACTTCAGTTTCAGAGCTAGAGAGACAGTACCAAACTACAACCAGTTATAGCAAGAGATGGGGCTGCATCCAGGAAAGCCAGTAGCACAGGCTGGCCACCCTGAAGCCCGGGAGCCCAGTCACTGCTCCAGAGTATCCAAAGATTATTTGGGGATGTAGAACTTCATGTAGTTTACCCTGTTGGATTTTAGAGCTGCTTGGGGCTGTTGTCTTCCTTTTATCCCCTCTATTTTTGCCTTTGGGATGGGAGTGTCTGTTCTTGCCTGTCCCATCATTATTTTGGAGGCAGCAGACTTGTTTGCTGTACACAGCTGGGGAGTGACTGATATCCTAAGGAACTATACCTTGAGTTCCACTCACATCCCACAGATGATAATCAACTGACACTCGGGTTTGAATTCATGCTGGAATGATTTTAACGGCTTTTGAGATGTCTTCCGGGTTAGGAGGCGGGTGCTTGGGTGGCACTGAGCAGGATTGTCTGTGCCCCTGCCCCAATTCACATGTTGAATCCTGGGTGAACCATTAGAAAGCAGGGCCTGCAAGAGCGGCGAGGTCGTGAAGGTGCCTGGGATCTGTGGACCTCAGAGAGCTCCCTTACCCCTTCTGCTACATGATGACAAATGAAAAACACCTTCTATGAAGCAGACACCTACCCTACCTAAGCCTTACCTGGGACCCTGTGGCTTCTGGAACAACAGGAGCACATTTCTGTGTTTCTAAGTCACTGGTCTCTGGTGCTTTGTTTAGGGCTCTAAGCACACTAAGCCTTTGTGTTGCAGCACTTTTGTCTGCTTTTAACTTTAAAACACAAAAACAGCTTTTGGTTCTTTTTGTGATTCTCTTTCTATAGACCAGGCTAGCCTTCACATCTCAGTCTTTCTGCCTTTACCTCCTGAGTAGGGACTAGAGGTATACACCATCACACATTACACAATCCTCCTTTTTCTAATAAAAATATTACAATTATTTATGTGTATGTGAGCATGTTTATGTTATGTGGTGTGTGTGCACATGTGGAGGTCAGAGAACAAATTTGTAAACTGTTCTCTCCATCCAGAATGTGGGTCCTGGGGATCAAACTGAGATCCTCAGACTTTACCACAAACATCCATCTCCCTGGTCCTTGTTTGTTTTTTAACATTTGTTCATTTCTTGTGTATGTGTTACAAGGGTACACACATGCCATGGCATGATTTTGGAGGTCAGAGGACTAGCAGGAATGTTTTACCTTCTACCATGTGGGTTCCAGCAATTGAACTCTAGTTGCCAGGAAGGGCAGTAATCACCTTTATCTTCTGAGACATCTGACCAGCTCATAATCCTCTATTTTTTAAACTGTATTATTCTTGACTTTATCATCACCTCAAAAACACCTCCAAATATTCATAACTATCCGAATTTAACTTTGACTTCCTCATGTACACTCACAAATTGAATTTCAGTCCCTTTTGGTTTTAATGTGTTTTGCCTGCATGTATGTGTGTACAACACGTGAACACCTTGGAACCCCTGGAACTGGAGTTATGGACAGTTCTGAGCACCATAGGGGTGCTGGCAGCCAAATCCAGTTCCACTTCAAGAGCAAGAGCTCCTAACCACAGCCAATCTCTCCAGCCCTTTTCCTCTTTTTAAAAGAAAGGAATTTAAAGCTAGCAATTCATTTGTAAGAACTTTGCTATCATCTCACTCCCCGCCCCACGTATGCATGCTGTGTTATCGTGTGCACACATGTATGAATGCCTGTAGAGGCCAGAGTTTGCCACTGGGTGTCGTCCTCTCCACTCACTGAAGCAGGGTTTCTTATCGAACCCAGAGCCCGTGTATCTGGCCAGTCTCATTAACCAACTTGTCCTGACCACCTGGCCTTTTAGACCCAAACCCCAATTCTCACACTGGCATAGCAAACATTTATCAACAGAACCATCTCCCCAACCCTTCCCTCTTAAAAATGTAAGTGCACAGGACATCACTGCCTACAAGTATAGGCTTTGACCAAGAACCTTCAGTGTAGCTCATTTCCAAATTTTCTAAATTCTTGATTTTTCTTTAAGCTCAAGCTGCTGAATAATACATTTTCAAAATTCCTGGCACAGGTATTATTATCAGAGAAAGTGGCTTATATCCTACTGAGCCTTTGAATTGTGATCAGGCAGCTTTTAAGTCAGCAAGAGGTCAGTTTAAAAAACTATCTTATATATACTGGAGAAGGCTGTGCACCATCAAGTGCAGGCTTTTCAGCATCCCCGTCCCCCATATGCCACATCCACTGGCCAGGTGTGGCTACTGAGCACTTGAGATTTGGCTAAGACAATACTAATGGGATGTTAGACTTAACCATACAAAGGTTAAAAATGTCTCGTAAATTTACACATTCAACAAGTACTATGGTTATACTAGATAAAATATATCAAAATAAAACATTTTCTACATTTTAAATGTAGTTCCTAAAAGTTTCAAAATTCCATCAGCATGGGGTTTGCTCTTTTTCTTTCCTCAGTTCCGGGGTCTGAACCCGGGGCTTCACATATGATCAGCAAGTGGTCTACTGTAGTGGTATATTTCTTGTATTTTAATAAACAAACCTTGCCTGAAAACCAGAGGCAAAGCTAAAGCCACTAGAGGTCAGGTAATGGTGACATACACCTTTAATCCCAGGATTAGGGAGACAGAGGCAGAGGGATCTCTGTGAGTTCAAGGCCATCTTGGGCTACACAAGATCAATGCAGAAACAAATTCAGGTGGTGGTGGCTCACCCCTTTAATCTCAGCACTAGAGGCAATATAAAATGGAAGGAGAGAGGCTTAGGCTGCTTAGCTTGCTGTTGTAATAGGAGCGGCGGGGCTGTGTCCCCAGCACCCCAGCCGCCTGGCTAGCTTATGCCCTGAAATAATTACACGGACACTGTATTCTTTTAATCACTGCTTGGCCCATTTCTATCTAGCCTCTTCTAGGCTAACTCTAGCACCTGGACTAGCCCATCTCTAATAATCTGCTGTAGCCCACAAGGTGGCTTACCAGGGAGATTCTAACCTACGTCCATCCTGGGTCAGAGCTTCATCACATGTGTCTCGGAGAGCAGAGCTATCCCCGCGTCCGCCCAGGAGCCGGGAGCATGGCGTCTCTGCTCCAGAGCACAGAACTGTCGAGTCTGAGCTCACTTCCTCTTCCTCCCAGCACTCTGTTCTGTTTACTCCTCCCACCTATGTTTTAACCTATCAGGGCAAGCAGCTTCTTTATTTAATTAACCAATGACCTTCCTCCATCAGCTTGCAGTCGCCCAGTCTTGGTAGAGGTAAGACTTCTCTAGTGGCTTGGCTGCTTCGCTTTTCTGGTTTTCAGGTTGAACCCCCCCCCCATTTCTGTCTCTGAGTTTTTAATGATTCACGCTACAGTCTACAACAGGTACATCTGATCACGTGTACACACTCACACACGCCCCGGCTTTCTAAAATTTTGAAATAGGGTCTCACTCTGTTGACCAGACCTTGAACTTGTGACCCCCTGCTCCCAGAGCAGCTGCAATTCCAGCACACCACCAGGTCCAGCAGATACGTTTCTATTAGAAAAGACCTATTCTGTCACTGACATTTTGTCTGAGCCAAGTTCCCGCTGTAAGTGGGTTCATCTTCCCACTGTGGCTCCGGTTTGGGCTATGCTTGTTTTTTGCTTTGTGACCCAGTTATATCTCAAATGTGTTGTTGTGTTCCCTCTTAACTCCTCAATGGTTTTACTCTAGACTGTACTGGAACACTGGTAGCCCTGTTCCTGTTTTCTGCTGTATTTTAGGAATCTCTCATAACAAGCAGACTGGGTCTTCCCTTCTCTAAACCCTTTCAGAGAATGAGTTCAGCCTGGCTGCAGTTGTGCCTACTGACATATACAGAATCCTATTATCTTCGTTTGTGTTTTTATTTAATTTTGAGACAGGGTCGCATTACTCCAGACTGGCTTTGAACTTCTAGTCCTGACTCTACCTCCCAAGCGCTGGGATGGCAGGGTATATACTACCATGCCAGTTTTCCAGTGCTGGGAACCAAATGCACAAGTGTGCACAAGATACGTCCTCTACCCATGCAGCTTCAATCGGCCCTCTGCATTCTTAAAGCTCCTCCTACTGTTTCCCCTCATGCAGGGCTTCCATTAGAGAGTAAATTTCCTTTATTTCTTCTCTCCTGACTCTGCCTTTTAATGATGATTCTTTTACATTTACATTTCAACTTTTCACATTACGCACGATCTTACCTGGAAAACTGCAAGAAAATCTAAAGATTTTCAGTGATTGTTCTGCTCACAAAACCTCCTCAGCAGACAGGCCACTGATCACACTCTGCTCTTCACTGTACATTTGAATGCTATTTATTCCTACAATACTGCTGCACAATGAAGATACACTCACAATCAGTGGTTTGTAATCACACGATGCATAGGAGCCTGCAGACTCCAGCAGGGCTGGGAAGGCTGGTTGAGTGATGGCAGCTTTTGGTAGAGAATTGGCTGCTTCCCTCCCACACTAGCCTGAGCAGATTACCATGGCAAAGGCAGAGCAACACGTGGAAACAACTTCCATAAGCTCCAACTAGCATCTGCCAACGCCCCATTGGCCAGAGCAAGTCACACCCAAACGTGGCTGTGAAGGGCAGAAAAACTCACCTCTATTCCCATCCATCATCCATCAAGAGGTGTGCAAGAGGCTCATCCCAAGGGGTGTGGCCTTACAGGGATGTAAACGTGAAGAAATTAGGGTGATCAGCCAATCACAATGTTACTATTTCTTCAAACCTAAAATAATATTCCATCAGAAAATTTTATTTTACCAATTTCATAGAATCTCCAGTTCTAAAATTTTACACCTTCCCTCTGGATAATTTTCAAGTTAACTTAAGTTCGTCTTTCACATATGGATGAGTCACTGTGAAGCCCCAAGATGCCTTTGTCCTCACTGCGGAACCCCAACAATTGAGCTAATGAGCTTTCCTCTATTGGTTGCTGTTCTCATCCAAGTTTTATTTAACGGGTAATACACTGTTTCAGGTAAAGATTCTCCTTTCAAACACCAGCATACTGTCTACATGTAAACTGAATTCCTAATTATTTGATCTGACTCAACTACAGCGAGCTTACAAGGTGTGTACTTGGACTCATTTGTAGAAACCGTCAGTTTTTCTTCGTGTCTTGCTCTTTTTTACCAACCTCCTCTGGAGGTTTTGTATCAACACTCAGCTTTGCTATGTCCAAACTGTTCGTTCATATATTTTATAAAAATGTTTCCTGGTGCTCTGGAATAGGACAATTTCTCATACTATCACCTAACACCCAAATTTTCTCTCCACGTCTGATCTATAATTTACACCAATTGGGCATTTTTGCAATGACAGTATTTTTTACTTACAAGATTTCCAAATGGAGTTCCTATGTAACTTATTTGTTCTGACTTGTAACTGCCCATCTCTCTGAAGACTTGTGCGGACTGCTTGAGCATCTTAGTGTGCCCTGCTTTCACAGTGTTGACATGTGTTCTGAGTCTGACATGATTAGAAGATGATCCATTTGTGTGTAAGGTTTTACTTCTTTTTCCCACTTCTCCATGTTTCCTTCTATTCTTTCGTTTGTTCCGTTCACTCTGGAACCAAGTGCAGTCAAATCTTTGAGAACTTGTTTCCCTAATGACTTTTAGGAGCTCCCCCTCTCCCCAATACCAGTAATAAAATGTTGCTGCTTTCTGGATGGAGAGCCAGCAGGACATGGGAGCTGCGGCTCCAACTCTGCACAGCTATAGCTCAGCTCCTGCCCACACCTCACAGCAACACCCAGGCTCCAGGACAGCCTGGTTCCACCCTAGAGCTACATCTTCTACTATCACCACACCCCACTTCCCCAAAACAAGGCCCCAGGTATTACAACTAGCTTCCTTTTTTACAGGGCTACAAAGCTGGGCAGCCGCAGGAAGCCCCAGCGCAGCAGACAGAGCCCCAGCACAGGGTCCCAGGGGCCCCTGCTGCTGCTGACATTTCATTTCCTCTTCTGGCCCACTGATGCTAAGCTTAATTGAGCTTGGATGTCCCTGGATCTCTTAGTTTCCCATCAACAGCAGGAGAAGTAGTATTTGCACCATTGTGTTAGATGGTACATACCAATACAAGGAAGTACCCTCAAATCAACACTCCCCACAAAAGACTCACATAATCATATACATATCCCTAAACAGGCCAAAACACAACTACAGACTTCTTGTTCTATGTCTAGAAATTAAGCCCAAAAATGAAAAACACATTTTTGGTGACATTGGGAACTGCACATAAATTTCAGATCAAAACCATACAATCACTAACACATTTAGATAGAGCTTACTTCATTGAACCAAAGAGTTAAGTGTTTCCGATTTGCTGCCTGAATGTGACTGTTTTCTCTGAAAACCTGGTTGTGTCTTATTAAAACTCCAGAAGCTTTTTAAGGGGTGGTGTTTGTGAAGAGGATGACTGATTCGGAGAAGAGACTGAGCGTCGTGAAGACAGAAAAACACCGAGTGTATAGAGAGTATCGCCCCTCGGAGCCAGCCTTGGCACTAATGCATTCTACATTAGCGTGCCGCATCAGGAAATCCTGACTTTTTGGTGCCAAGGGGGTAATTAATATCAGTTCATGTTTTCAAAATGGCTGTGTTTATGTGGGGATGAGGGCTGAGGATGACGTGGGGAGCCTCAAGTACGAAAAGCTTGCTGTGAGGCGAGATCTTGGGAGGGAAGGAGACTGAATTAGTGAACAGGAAACAGTACGTGTTTGAGTGGAAGGAAGGGACTGCAAGGAACGCTACCAGCTCAGTCCGCGCTCTCAAGTTAGTAACACAGTTCCCTAGCACAGCCGCCAACAAGGGAAAGACAGGAAAATGCGATCGCTCTAGACATTATTTGGGGTCACTGTAAGTCTTAAAAATTTGTAAAACTTAACCACGTCTATAAAATAGTACATGAAAAATGACACTATTTCAAAGCATTTTCCACTATTAAGCTCATTCCCCACTTAGCCTATGTAGACAAGGCTTGCTTCAAACCTGGAATCCTTCTGTCTCAACTTCACAACTTTTCAGACCTTAAGTACCCCACCCAGCTATAGGATTAAATGTTAGTAATCTTTTAAAAAGAAAAAGAAAATTGGCATGTGCTCTACAATCAAAATACTCACATCAATAAGGGAAGCAAAAAAGTGGGGGGGGAAAAAAGACCTGAAAGAGATTAAGAGTGTAAGAGAAGCCAAAATAAAATAAAAAAAACTCCATAGGCTTGAAGATCTCACACAAATCCTCAACAAAAAACAGACTGTTCACAAAGTTTATACAAAGTAGCCAGGTATATTATTAAGTATGTCATCACTATGTAGTGGGTGTATACGCATACACATTGTATTGTGTGTGTGTGTGTGTGTGTGTGTGTGTGTGTGTGTATAGAGGCTTGGTTTTTCGAGAAAAGGTTTCTCTATGTAGCCCTGGCTGTCCTGTAGACCAGGCTAGGCTTGAACTCACAGAGATTCAGCCTGCTGAGTGCTGGGATTAAAGGTGTGCATCACCACTACCCAGCTTTTATCAGTATTTTTAAATTGAGAGAATCTATGAGGTGAGGTACCCTACTCACTCAAATGCCAGCGCACAGGACAGTCTCAGAAGACACTAAAGGGCTCTCTCTGCCCGTTTTGCTGGTCCAGAATATGAACTTAATGACTATGAAGTGCACACTACTTTAATTCGTCTTTAAAAAAATTATAAAGAGCATGTCATAGGGAAGTACAGCCGGTCACCGTGGTACACAACCCTCCTGTCAAAGTACGAGCAGTGAGCTGAAGGGCAGACACCAGAGCCCATTCTGGGGACCTCTGTCTCTCAATGCTGCCACTCTTCTAGAATATTCTTCTAACCTGTAAGAACATACACCACATACACCATGCATCGTGTTCTAGCCAAAGAAAAGCAGAGATGAGAAAACAGGAGCACACCTTCACCAATGTGCTTAGGGAGCTGGAGCATGGCTTCAACTTCCATCCAAAGGCCTGAAAGTCACACGAGCAGAAGTGGAGGACGCTAACCCTTTTCTTTCTAGGCAGTTAGCTGCATGCTCACACAACATGGGGTGGTTTTTGTTAAAGATGAGAAAAGAATAGTGGGGAGCAGTCAATATTCTCGAGCAGGAACAGGGATGACTATAACTTAGGATGTTCTGGATTTCTTATTCACCTGTTCAAATAACAATTTTATTTTGAAATATACTGCCACGGATGGAGGTGGGCGGTCCTTGGACTTCCCACAGGTCACGGAACCCTGATGGCTCTTCAAGCTTATGAGGGAGAGGGACTTGATAGGGGGAGGGGGAGGGAAATGGGAGGTGGTGGCGGGGAGGAGGCAGAAATCCTCAATAAATAAATTAAAAAAAAAGAACTGAAAAAAAAAGAAATATACTGCTACTGAATACCTCATAGTTTGACAAACCAGTTAATGATGCCATCTTAAATAGAATGTATTTCTGTCTCAGGGTTCTAGTGCTATACCAAACACCATGAGCAGAAGCAACATGAGGAAAGGCTTTATTTCCCCTTACAGCTAGCTGGAAGTCCATCTCCAGGGAAGTCAGACAAGAACTTTAGGCAGGAACCTGGATGCAGGAGCTGAAGCAGAGGCCATGGAGGATGCTTACCGGCTTGTGTCCTCCTGGCTCGCTCCTGGCTCGCTCAGTCTGCTTTCTCAGAGCACCCATCACTACCAGCCGAAGGCAGCACCACCTACCTACGGCCACTTAAGAAAATACACTCAGGCCAATCTTCTAGGACCTTCTCTGAGAGTCCATCTTACCAAACAACTCTAGCTCTGTAGTCACCACCATTACCCACATCCTCAAAACTCTTAAAT
This sequence comes from Microtus ochrogaster, assembly GCF_000317375.1. Taxonomy (NCBI): domain Eukaryota; kingdom Metazoa; phylum Chordata; class Mammalia; order Rodentia; family Cricetidae; genus Microtus; species Microtus ochrogaster. The sequence goes on from NC_022020.1 coordinate 8,581,428, forward strand.
TACAGGGTTTACCAGGAAAACACGACAGTTTTTCAAAGACTGATTTTTATTAAGATTAGTTCTTTTATGTATATGTGTGCATGTCTGTATGAGTGGATGTCCTGTGCACACTGGTACACACTGAAGCCAGAAGACATCAGATCCCCTGGAGGAGCAGTTACAGACAGGTGGATGTGAACCACATGACATGGAGGCAGGAACCACACTTGGGAGCTCTGGAAGAGAAGCAAGTGTTTTTCTTAAGCTATCTCTCTAGCCCCAAAACAATAAAATTTAAAAACATATTTATCCATAGATATAAAACATGTGTTTATGTAAATATCTGTATTTATATATAAAATATGCCCCCTCTTTACCCTGCTTACTGGACTCTGCTGAACTAAAGAAAATTAGATTCCATCATCTGCTTCTGAGACTTGAACCAATAAAAAAAGATTTTCTATCTGAGACTTCTACTAATAAACAATAAAAAGGGATTTTCTATTGATTTTTTAATTTTTTCTTTGTAATTCAACAGATGTACTTTGAAGCAGCTCAAGAGATAATTATCAGGTACAAAAATATCAAATTTCAACAAGTAATAAATTTTAACATATTCTAGATTATCCATATTAAATATCTGAATGGTTACCATTCAGGTACCAGTCACTGTTTGTGAGTTTGCAAAAACTTGTATCAAAAAATATATATATATACACACAGAGAGAGGAAAAGAACTCATCTCTGTGACAATTAAATAGTTCTACCTAAATGAATTTATTTGATCTTTGAAATGGAATATTTAACATACCTTACATTTAACAAAAGCAATAAAATGGCATCTCAAATCACTGCAAGGAAATACTCATTTAATAAATGGTTAAACAGTTGCCTACTTATATGGGGGAAAGTTAATGCCCTAAATCATAGCAAGTAAAGTAAAATTTTAAAATGTAAGCAAATAGGAATACTTAACAAATTTGCAAGTTAGGGAGGATGCAAGACACTATGGTGGGGGGAGCTACAGACAACCTTTAACACAATGAAAGACATCATGATCACACGTTTTCAAAGTGACAGATGAAAAGATATGTAAGACTCCAAAGAGTCAAAAGATCAACATATGCATACACCTAGCACATGAGAAATGGAGGGAACATAAACAGCCCGAAAGCACACATAAAGAACTCTGCTGGGTATTTTATAAAAAATGTTTCTATAATAGGGAAAAAAAGGCAACTCAGAAAGGAGCACCCTAAGTTAAAAGAAAAGGAAAGAAAAAAGACATTGCAAAACAGGAAAGTACAATTCTTCTCTTGCTGGACAGGAAAAAAATGAAAATATATACTGAGGTATCTGTTGGCTGTACATCAAAAATAAAGCAGAAAAAACCTACCAGATTAAAAAAAATTAGGGGATAAAGTTATATAAAACATCCACTATTTTATAATGTGCTTGTTAATTTTTTATTTTTTGTGGAAGGCAGCAGTCTGAACATATAGGTTCTGAGATGGTGTCTAACTGAATGCTGCTATTGAAAAGAAAGAATTCCTCCAAGTCTAAGACTTTTGTAAAAACGAGAAGCCACTCAGGTCCTTACTGACATGGCTGTGAGCAACAGAACGGCGTTTGCCTCTGCTAGTGAGAAGGTGTGTAGACAACACAGCTCTGCCCTGAGTGTGCGAGATGAGCTCGGCCACCACACACAGGAGCACGTGACCTGACTTCACTCTGCCCTGAAGTCACTAAAGCCCAGTGTGCACCAAATGGAGCTCAAGAATAAGACCAACAGTTGCACACGATAGAACCAGCACACTGATGTCTGAAAAGCCTTATCAATAACCACACTACTCTTGTTTGCATTTTAAGGGATGCTATAATATTTATTCACTAGATAATATAAAACTTTGACTTTTTTTCTGTATGAAAATGTCAACTTTGGTAGAAAAGCTACTGGTGAAGCTATTGTTCTTACCAGGTACCAAAGGAGTTAGGTAATCTTTGTCACCACCAATTAACAACTTGTACGAAATAGGACTGGTATAAAACAATTAAGCCTTGCAAATGCACCAGTCTCCAGGAGGGAAGTCCTGGAGGAAATTCTGCTTATTAAAATTGCAATTTTAGTTTCCATTAAAGGAGAATAAGACAACAGAAGATGGGATGGCAAGACAAATTATTTCTTAATGTCAGCTGAGCTCATTTCAAATGAGATAACGTATCTCCACCAGGTTGGGATCAGCACAATTTTGTCTCCTCACCTCATTTATCTAATTCAGTCATCTTGATTATAGCCTCATGGACTTCATTTTCAGAGAAAGAATTCTGCAAAACAGCCTACACAACACGCTGATTACCGAACAGTTAATTCTAATTAACTTGGGCATGGCAAGAGAATTTTGATCCAGTCCTAGAATACAAATACAGTCTATTTGTACTGGACTAACTCACATAAAACCCAGAGTATGGTCTCCAGACAAAATGGTAGAGTCAAAGAGATCTAATTTAAAGAAACAAATGAGAAAATTAAAATCACAAATAATTTATTCTTTCGTTAGAGTTGATACAGTTTTAAATAGAACAAAGTACACAGTGGTGGAGAGCCTGGCACAGAACCTATAAGCATTTCAATCACTACAAGGCTTCCCGTGCCTTATCTGTGCAGACTTGATGCCTATTTTCTACTGACTCACTCACACAGACACAGAGAAACCCCTCCTTTGATTACAGTATGTTGAGAACAGTGTACTTGGCATCTTCGAATTTACAGCACCCTCTGCTCTGTTTCCAGGCAGAAGTGGCAAACTCTAGCTCAATTAAAAAGAGTTTGTTCTATTCCCTGGATACAGAAAGGTGTGAGGACAGCGCAACTTACCTTTGGGCTAGGTGCTGTCAGAGTCTGCTCCAACAGATGTGCTTAGAAATCTCTCAGTGCAATGTCCCGAATCAGCTAACACAATCAGTCTCAAATAATGATTATGTATGTCATGCTTAAAAACAAGGAACCGTAAAATGCAACCTCAAGGCTTTCCATACAGATGAGAAATGCCCCATCAAATGCATTTTCCTGTTACAGTAACTAAGAGGAAGAGAGAGGAACGTGAAGATACCCTTTACTTATACCCAATTAAGAAAGTTAAAATACAAGTGTGTAAAGTCTCCTGGACTCTTATTCTGTGCCATGAACCAATTATACTAATGTTAAAAAACAATATGATGAGATCACCACCGAGTCCTCTTTGGTGTGGTTAGAAAGTGTCGACGGTCCTCACTAAGCTCCCTGATTCTCAAACAAGGTAAAGACCAATGCTTCTTCCTTTTCAATTATTGCTGTTTGAGAGGCTTCGTACTTCACTGACACGAACCTGCCAACACTCACAGGTGCAACATAATTATTGCCTTGCATTTTCAAACAGTATTATAAGTCATCTTTACAAAAAGGTTTTAATGCACAAAACTGGAAGGCTTTAAAAAAAACTGTCTTTGTACTTAAAAACTGTATCCCAGTGCCCTTGCAAATCTGGTATATAAGAGAGATGCGCACTTCCTCTAAGACCTAACAGTAATGTGGTGTGCTTCTGTCTTCTCCCTCACTGTGTCTTACAGGACACCACAGCCACCAAGCATCTACTGCACTCCACATTAACAGGGTTTCTGATTCTGCCCAGTGCGTAGTGTACCGCCTTGCATATTCATCACACAAAATAAACATAATATACAAAATATTGCTGCTGTAAAAAGTGTACATTTCCCCCCTTACAAAATAATCTGTGGAAAAGTATGAAACCCCCTTGACCTTCGTAAACATACAAAGCTGTTGACACCTTCAGCCTGCGACAGTCCGTTTGGAACAGTTCCGAAGTCGCAGCAAATGATTTTATGTTGATGCATTTTCTGTCCAATGTTGCCATCTAGAGTAGAAATGTGAAATCAGGTGTATCTGGTAGCTACCAAAGCCTTTACAAACTAACCCACAAAGGCTGCTTGGGGATAAGGCAGCCACTTAGCCAAAGATTTTCCCAAAAGCTAGGCAGCGGAATGGAAGGAGCCTTCACAGGTGTCCACAGTGCAGAAGGATGACAGTATGCTGCTAACAGAGACTGACTGGAATGTAAGGACATCTTCACTGTTGGTAATTTCCATACTGTCCCTAAAAGATAAATTTAAAAATAGAATTAGATAAGACCTTGACTTAAGTTAGCTTAAGACAAAATATTACAAATGTAATTTCAAAGTCATCATACCAGGAAAGCAAAAAATCCAAACATTTATGTATTAGGTATTATCACTCTAATTCTCCTGATATATTCAACTGCAAATGAACTTTACAGCCTAAATTACAGAAAGGAGTAGTACTTCAAAACCAGACCTGGTAGCACACGCTTGTAACCCTAGGATGGGGACGGGGGAAGAGCAGGTGGATCTAATGGCCAGTGGAGTCAAAAAAAGTTTCTAGTTTCTCTGAGAAACACATAGGACCCCCCCCACACACACAGACATGCATGAATATACATAACTAAAAATTAAACAAAATGTAAAGGGTAATTGTCGGTGTGCTGCAGTTAAGTGCCGTAGGTTACAGAACCTGAGCCCAACACTGAATTCAAGTTCTAACTGCTGCTACCTTATCCTTGTCTAAAAAGACTCCAAGACTCAGTTTCTTTTACCCACAAACTGAGAAAGTGTGAATGACATCTCCAGCTCACAACCAGGTCTCTAGTTCCGTCAGGACTATACTAATCCTACCTCTCTGCTATGACCCTAACAAGGACACAAGAAAGGCCTTTCACAATGAGCAGAATGCCATGGTTTATGCCTGCAGTCCAAGCCACTATGGAGGCCAAAGAGGAGTCTAGAAGTTCTTTTTTTTTTTTTGATTTTCGAGACAGGGTTTCTCAGTAGCTTTTGGTTCCTCTCCTGGAACTAGCTCTTGTAGACCAGGCTGGTCTCGAACTCACAGAGATCCGCCTGCCTCTGCCTCCCGAGTGCTGGGATTAAAGGCGTGCGCCACCACTGCCCAGCTCAGCCTAGAAGTTCTTGAGACCACGAATATAGTGACACCTTTTTTCAAAGTAAGTAAGTTAACTTATTAATTGATTAACTGTAACACACCCAATATCAACACTGGTGGGAAAAGTCCCCTGTGTGTGTGTGCAGGGAGGTTCTAATGATGGAAGTACACTGTGCACAAGTCGCTGGAAAGGAGCCTGAAGACTGAGTTCAGGATCCGGAATTGCAAGAAGAGAATAACCCACAATGACCTGATTACCACAGGTGTGCCACACTGCCAGTGTGCACATGTGAGCATGTACACATCAGTAAACGTATAATAAGGTTTTCATTTACACTAATTTTTAGGGAGTTCCTTTTCTATCTAGGAAGAGACCTCTGTCATTTATTTCTGCTACGTTCACTAACAGTTTCCAAAGGGCTAGTCTAATTTGTTCTTCATTCTGAGACCGCTGTCCTCTGTTGTCGGTCAAGTGGTCCTGAATACAATTGCTTCTTGTGCTCTGTGTAACTGGTGGGTACAGGCCAGGAGGCAAACCTATCTCGACTGGAAAAGTGCTAGGCTTTTTCAACAGCGTTTCCAATGCTCTCTCCTGCTCAATGTAAATTCTGGGAAGGCACCATGTGGTCTGTTTTAGCACACTGGGCTGCCGTCACCTAGGAGGCAATGACACCTGGTAACTATCTGGACTTCCAGGCTGCAAGGACAGATGAAGGCCATTGTCCAGCACACATCCACCATGTGCCTTCCATACTTAGGATTTAGATGAAAAATACCTGGCTGTTCAGGTACTTTAGCTGAAGTTGGATAGAAAGCCTTATCACATAATACTAGCTAGCTATAAAGAATTGCTTATTATTACAATATGAGCAAATATCAAAGCAATTATGGCAAATAAATCAACTCAGCCTGCAAAGTGGCTTAGCAGGTGGTACCTGCTGCCAAGTGTGATGACGGCGTTCAGTCTCCAGGACCCCCAGAAGGAAGAACCGACTACCACTGGCTGTCCTCTTACCTCCACACACTGTTGCAGGAGCATGTGTGTGTGCGCGCACACACACACACACGCACACACACGCACAATCAATAAACTTAAAATACATAAAAAGTAAAGAAGTGAGGTAATGTCTAAACTATTCTTTTCTATAGTGAGGAGAAGCCTATCAGTGACGTCCAGGGAGGGATGAATGCAGCGGGCGTTTCAAAGGTGGCACAGGGAACTTTGGGGCATGTTGAATACTTCATTATTTTGATTTTGATGATGACTTCATAGGCATATATACTTAAAATATAAAACTATACAAAGTAAATGTGTGGTTTGTTAAATGTAAATTATGTAAATTAAACCTCAAGAAAGCTACTTTGTTTGTGTTTTCTGAGACAGTCTAATGTACAACAGGCCTCCAACTCACTATGTCCCCAAGGATGATCATGTGTCTCAATCTCCCCAGTGCTCAGATTACAGGCATCAGTCAATACCCTCATTATTTCAAAATAGAGAAAGGGATACCAAGTAATTCAGTGACCAACATTCACTACTGCAGCCATATGCCAAAGCAAGTTGGGAAGGACTGCAGATAGAGGGGACAGCTTCAGGCAGAGGGAGCTGCAAACAAAAGGGCTCTGAGGTGGCCTGATGATGTTAGAGAAGCCAGAGCCAATGCAGGGAGGGAACAATTCATGATGTAATACACGGTGCTGAACTATATGGCAGGAGACAGAAAAGAAGTCATCTTTCCTGGGACCTCCATGAGACTGAAGCCACCCCTGAGGGAAGGTATCAGAACTTGGCTGCTGTTATTAACAGGTCACTCCAGGTCCTATGTGGGGAACAGCAGGATGGAGTCTAAGCCAGGAAGGAAGACCCAGGGGCCAAATGGGTGGCAGTGAAGTGCTGACTTGAAAAGGAGAAGGTTTTAAAAAATAGTTAGCTACTAGATACATTCTTACAAAAAGGCTATGAGATTTGTTGCTCAGCTCAACGTTCAGGTACATATGCTAAGGATGAGCCAAGGCTGTCAATCCAAGCCCTGGTTACAGAGACGAAAACGTGAATGCTCTGTGGAGTGTTCACTCTCAATGCCCCACTGTAAATTTATCTGTCTGAACCATACAAACTGCCATGACGATTATATGGCTGAAGAACTTGCTTTGGTTTTCATTCTTTCACCCATTCTCAAAAATAAACAGAGCAAACGCTGGACAGGCACGGCTGCACACCTGGAGCCCCAGAACCCAAGGAACAAAGGGTCCGACAGCAAGCTGGCTACCTAGACAGAGGAACTGGAGTGCGCTGGGCTCAAGTGAAAGACCTTGCCCCAGTAAATGGACACACAAATGTCATACCACACACAAATTTAAAAAACCCAGCAGATCAATAGGTATAGAATTTCTCAGTGACTTACATAGATCCCTAAGCACTCTAATCTAGCAAGTACAGATCAACAGGAGTTCTGTGTAGGACTGCTCAATGATTTATGAAATACCTAAACTCTCTCATCTAGCTATTCAGATGGACTGAGAAGGAAGAGCTGCAATAGCAGAAGTAGGAGAGTGACCTAAAGACCTAACAAGGGCAATTCTAGAGAATCAAGTGCCCTCTTCTGACCTTTACAGGCACTGCGTACAAACAGTGCACAGACATACATGTGGGAAAACACCCACAGACACAATATAAGCCAAAATAAATGACTAAATGAAATAAAACTTAACTTCTGCCCTCTCCTCTAAACCTCCTCTACTTAGAAGCAGGCACGGCTTCTGCACCCTTACCCTGTGTGTCAGTCCCTTGTACTCTTGTCTACTTGAAAGACAAGAAAGAGGGGCTGCAGGCTGACGGAGGGCAGGAAGCACCCACCGCTGTGGTTCTAACGCTAGTTAATGCAGCATCTGGGCTGTCCCTCGGATGAGAACATCTACACTGGCCTCAGAGCCCTCCTTTATAACTATATACAATTCCATGTTCTACACTCCCTATTTAGTACCTTACAAGTTGTGAACCTATCAAAACATCCTCACTGAAAACCCATGCACAAATCTGAAGCAGTCAACAGCCAATAAATCATTCCCGCAACAAAAGAGTGAGAACGGGGCATTCCTAAGTGCCTAGGCACACACTACAGGTTTTAGAAGTCTGATCGAAAAGAGGAAAACTTAGATAAATAAGATAATTTCAACATTTGAAATCTAAGGGTAGAGAAAAAGACGTGATGATAGACACACTCGGAAGGACTACGTTCAAATGCAAGAGCTCTGACAGCAAAGGTGTGCCAGGTGAGCTGCACAGAGCTGAGAAAGGCCTGGGCCAAATGCACTCTCAACAATATGGGAGACAGCAGGGAAACACTCATGGACAGTGCGCCCAAGGACAATGAGCTGGTATCTTATTTCAAGTTGTTTCACAAGTAAGAGGAGCTGATATGGAACAGTGCTGGCATTCCAAACTATTTTAAAGTAGCTATACTATTTGGAGTGGGACGGTGACTAGCAGACAAGAAAGGGGCTTGACAACTCTTGCCTGAAAGTCCACTTCCTGGAAGCTGGGACTGGTGGATCATGAGTTCAAAAGCAGTTTGGGCAACATAGTGAAATCTTGACTCAAAAATCAGTAAAACAAACAACAAAAGTCCATGGTGATGAAGAGCAATATGGTGGCTCCACGGGGGCAGGGGGACAGCTAACTTACCTGGTCGTACCCATAAGGCCTCTGCTGGGGTGGCTGGGGTGGTCCCGGCTGTGCTGCTCTGTAGCCCCCATACTGCTGACCTTGACCCTGAGGATAATTAGGATACTGAGGACCTGGAGCACCCTGGGAAGGACCTGCAAGACAGTAACACCGACAAACCTGAGCAGAGTAGGGTTAGAGGGGATGGCAGAAGTTAAGTTCCATTTCATTTATTTCTTTATTTTGACTTATATTGGGTCTGTGGGTGTCTTGGCCACATGTATGTAATCCTCCACAATTTCAGGGAAGATTTCAAATAAGATGTTACTACATTTGTGTGTCTAAACGAAAAAGTTTGGCACCTTGACCAAGGTTAATGGTTGTAGTAGAAGTGAAATACTGGAAAGAAACATCAATGATGGGAGGTCAAACACTGGAATCCCCGTCAATGGTGGGAAGTGAAACACTGGAATCCTCGTCAATGACGGGAGGT
>NC_022020.1:8590709-8604881 GCF_000317375.1 Microtus ochrogaster
GTCAATGACGGGAGGTCAAACACTGGAATCCCCGTCAATGACAGGAGGCACTAAATGTGCACTGGGAGCTGGTAGGACAGACTCAAGATGCAATAAGGCCAGGGCGACTCGTGATAACAACAAAGCTCACCTCTGCTTCTATCCGTCAGCCAGTATAACCAAGAAGCAGGTCCAAATAATGACATAATTTATGAATAAAGTTGGGGAATTAATGACATTTCTAACTGCGTGACTAAATTTACATTTGAAGTCATCAAAATGACAGGATTCTACCACCATTAGTAAACTTATCTCCATAGGGCACTGCTGCTCTTGCAGAAGACACATGTTTTTTTCTCCAGCATCCACATGGAAGCTCACAACTGCCTCTAACTCCAGTTCCAAGGGATCCCATGGCCCCTTCTAACCTCCTGAAACACCACACACACACAATGCACATTCATACATGCAGGCAAAACACTCATCCCCATGCAATACAACTAAATAAATCTTAATTACACTCTGAGAAGCAATCACTGTTAACACTTTAACTTTACCCATTAACCAATAATAAGACCCAGAAACAGCAAGGGGCTGACTCCGCTGGCTAGGCGCTCCTACTTTACAACAACTGGGAGGATGTTTTCTCAAGCAGAAGCTGACAGCTTGGGCACTTCAATGTCTTCTCCCACAGCCACTTTACACCTACCATAAACACAATGACTGAAGACAATCTCACAAGAGGATAATCAATTTTCAACCTCAAATAAATTCTACCAGGTTACTCAATTATTGCATATTCAATTTTTTTTTTTTTTGAGACAAAATGTCTCTGTAACTTTTGAGCCTGCCCTAGAACTAGCTGTTGAAGACCAGGCTGGCCTTGAACTCACAGAGATCCGCCTGCTTCTGTCACCCCAGTGCTGGGATTAAAGGCATGACCACCACTGCCCGGCTCACACATTCAATTATTAACTCTAAATTAGAAGAGAGTTCGACAAGAGAGGCCTATAAAGGAGCAGGATGAGAAGATCTCCTTTAGGGTTCTTGGTATACAACAAATAGTATTTAATGATAATTCTTCTGTCTTCTTCCAGTAAAAACTATTTTTCACAAACCTGTATGTTTAGCTCATTTAATGACATCAAAGTTGTTTTCATGCAATTTCAATAAAATTGATTTGACATACAAAAGTCATGAAAACGAAATGCCATTTAGGAGAGGTAAGAACTGTCTTTGGGAACAGAAGAAAACTATGAACAACTACTTCTCAACATATCTATTTAGACTTCTCTTCCTTGGGAAAAACATGATGCCACAGAGTGTTAACGCACACCCTGGGAGGACAAAAGAATCTCGGCCTCGGGTAGGGTTCTTCCTTCTCACCATAAGCAAAGATGGTTCCAGACAATAGAAAACACCAATAGTCCAAAGTAATTCATTACTCCTGGGACAAGCAGAGCACGTTAGCACTGGCAAGCAGCTGCCGTGCACCACGCACTCATCTCATGCTCTACATGCAAAATGGTAGGAGACACAGACAGATCATCAAATAAAATTATTTCAAGGCGGATGTTCTAATAGACTTTTCAGTACTAAAAGTATTAGGAATTAAATCTAGAGCCTTGTGCATTGCAAGCAAAGAAAGCCGGCAGAGCTCTTCACAGGAAACACAGCTGCACTTTCCCTATCCTCTGTATGAGGCACACATTTAGGAAATACTCCCTCAGATGTGTGACGTGCTTTGAACTAAAACGACACATTGCCTTTATGGATTCTGAGTAATCTTTCCCTTTGCACTAAAAAAGAAATTTTTATAGTAACAGCTACTTGTGTACCTAATTATCATTAATCTAAACTCATACAAAGCTGCTTCCTGTTCATACATGTCAAACAGACCCACAAATTCATTATTGCTTTTAAAGTAACTGTTAGCTTACTGTTAAACAATGTCTTGAGTCTGTAGCCATTTCTGAATGGATTATTAGTTTACCTAAGAGGAACATCTGTATGACTGCGTCTATGGTATGTGCTCACATGTATGTACATGCTCATGTTAAATCTGTTTCCTTTTTTGAGACAGACTCTCACTGGCTGATTCACTGGGTAAAATTCAGTGCTGCCCAAGGGACCCTCCTGCCCCTGCCTCTTCAGTACCGTGACTAAGGATGAGTACCCTTAGGTGGGTGCTGAGGTTCTGACTAAGGTCCTCGTCCTTATGTGGTAAATACTTTAACCAACTGAATCATTTTCCCCATGCCTTTAAAAGGAACAGTCTAAAACAATGGGGCTAAAATAATGCATATAGAGTTAAATGGGCTGGAGAGAGATGACACAGTAGATAGGGACACTTGTCACCAGACCTGATAACCTGAGTTCAATTTCCAGGACACAGATGGTAGAAAGAAGCGACTCCTACAGGTTGTCCTGTGACTTCTTCTTTTTTTTTTTTTTTTTTTTTTTTTTTTTTTTTTTTGGTTTTTCGAGACAGGGTTTCTCTGTGGTTTTGGAGCCTGTCCTGGAACTAGCTCTGTAGACCAGGCTGGTCTCGAACTCACAGAGATCCGCCTGCCTCTGCCTCCCGAGTGCTGGGATTAAAGGCGTGCGCCACCATCGCCCGGCTGTCCTGTGACTTCTACAAGTGCACTGTTTCACATGTATTCACACATGCACAATAAATAAATGCTTAAAAATTAAAATAAAATGGAGGTTAAATACCACTTTTATATTACAAGAACAACCATGACATCTTTTCGTAGGGAAGAAAAATAAAGTAGTTCTCACCATAGCCCTGCTGCTGCCCTGGGTAGCCCTGCTGCCCTGGGTACTGCTGCTGCTGCGGTGGGTACCCTTGCTGTGGAGGTGCTCCTTGATAAGCATCTTGCTGTTGGCCGTACTGTGAGTTTCCTACAGAAGAAACGGAGAGGAGGAGAACAAAGCACTGAGAAGTCTGCCTAGTTAAAGATATGCTTTTCCCTCTAAGATGCACAGCCAACAATACAAGAACAAAATGAAATGCCATATTGATTTTTAAAAAGTTAACAAAACAAAGAAAAAACTCAAACCAAACAGAAGGATTTCGGCCAAACAAACTGCAGTTAAAGCCAATGTGCAAGGTTGAACTGCAGCTCTTTCAGCGCCTCTGCCATACGAGCATTACAGTTACTGGAGCACCACAGTCCTAAGATCATGACTATGCTAAATAAAATAAAAAAGACAAAATTAAAGACAGCTACAAGAGCACACACTAGCTACACGACATCAGCAAGCTGTTCCCTAAAGGCACTATGCTGAGATGTAAATAATACATACGTACAAACACACACGAGGGGTAAGGGGAGTGGGGATTGATGGGTTTATGTTCAAAGAGGAAATTTCCACGGAGCAAAAAAAGCATTTCTCAGTGTTTTAGTCTTTTTACTGCTGTTAGAAATGGCACGTCACGGTTACGTTCTAAGTATCTGTAAGGTTGTTCTGGGACCCTGTAACTTTCCAGACAGCCAGCAACTTAGTGCTCTTCAAGAGCTCTGCGTGGGAAACACTGTCCTGCACAAGAACTGCGTTCCTGGAAAGGGGTGTGCATGTGTCCGTGTGTGAAGGTATATAGATACCTCCTTCGTAGTAATGTGGTGAGGAATCCTCGTAAGGCCTATCGTAGCCTTGTTCAGGATACGACGGTTGCTGATAACCGTAATCACTATGACCTACATCAATTCGACAAGAGACAGGAAGAAACGTTAATGGCCACTGAGTGAAAACCCTACAATTAAACTTTAAGATAAAACTGAAGAAAAGAAAGAAAAAGAATGGAAATACATAAAAAATAATTTTAATTGCATTAGAAGTATTTACCAACGTGAATGCTTTCACAGTGAGCTAATGTGCACTTTCTCAAAGCAAAGAGCAGCAGTTTAGAAATGTCACACTCATTCTCCTAACTCTGATAATCCTCACTGAGGGGAAAACCTTACATTCTATGTTTAAAAAGAAAATTACAACATTTAGGCCTCTCACATGTGAGTACATCAAGTTAAATCAGAATGAACAAAAGATGTAATTATATTTTTCAAACCCCTGTTCTGCTGGTCACCACTTCCACAGCTTACGTTAAAAACAACACAAATTATATAAGAGGTCCTTAAGTTTTCCCCCTGAAAGAAGCTGAAGTGAGTTCTTAACACTCTAGATTTTATTGCATCAAGTACAAGTGTTTTTCACAGCATTTTCAGATACAAGAAAAAATTTTAAGATAGCGTCTCTCACCCTGGCTTCTTTAAACTCTCTGTAGACCAGACTGGCCTCAAACTCACAGGGATCCACTTGCCTGTGCAGCCCAAGTAAAAATGTATTTCTTAATGCTGTCATTTTAGGCATCTTAAGAAATATTTCTAGAGTATCTTGAATATAAAAGTTCATAAGATTTGTTTACTAAATTAGAGAACACCTTAAGTTTATGACACAGCAACTTTAACTGGTAGACTATTTTCTTATTCTTTTAAGTTTCACTTTTTAAAAAAATATAGGAACTAATGTTTTCAGTTGCTAACAAATAGTACTAACGTTCTGCGAATGCATAATCAGGAGGAAGGGCTACCGTCACAGATAAATGTTACACTCCTTGTGTTAGTATTGGAGACCAGAGTTCTGCTGGGGTCCATCATGCCCATGCCACCCCTAAGCACTGCCTACTGCTGCTCTCCTGCTTTTATTGAGGGTTTGCAGTTACAATCTGAGAGCAATGTTCACTGCTAGCCCTCTGCTGAAAAACTCAGCCAGTTATTCATCCAGGTATTTATGGACATGATTATTTCTGAACATGAAAACAGATACTCAATTTTGCCTAAGAAAATACAACTGTTGACATAAACGGAATACTCTATATATGTCAAGACGTACTTACACACACCTGTAAAAACATAACCATTTAAATTTAGAACATACCAGCATAAGTAATTATAACTTTTAAACTTTAATATTTACAAAAGTAGTGTGTCTACTTTGAATAGAAAGGTTTAAAAATAAGATAGATTTTACATTTGAGGAAATATTCAAGACCAAAAACTACCAAGTTCAACATAACTGCTTAAGATGTACATTAAGGTTGATCTAAAAATTAATTTATTCTCAGATTAATTATGTTTACCAGGTAATTATCACCTTTTAAATTTTTCTGTAAACATACTATTAGCTTATTAAAGTTTCTAAATTAAAAAACTTAATATATCTACATAGAAATAAGGGAAGAAAGAAAGAAGAACATTCTTACTATTTCATGGCAAGAAAATAAAGAAAATAAAGAAGATAAAGATACTGTTTTAACCAGAATTACCTAGATATACCATCATTACTAATAAATGTTTATTGTGTATAAAGTTCTCTCTGCTTTATCAGGAACTCTGTGGTGACAGTCGGTGTCTAAAGCAGATGTCCCTGCATCCTTTAAACGCTGATGGAAAGCGGCAGAGGAAATGCCTTTGGAACAAGCCAAACTCCATCTTCTTGCTAGCTTGCACTAGGTTCTAAGCCAAGGGGTCCTAACATTTTACTCTAGCATTTCTTTGCCACATAATGTAAATTTAAAATAACAATGGAATTTACTGTATAGATCAATATTTCGGCAAAGCAGTTCATTAGACAAATCACTGTAATACAGTCACTGTCACTTTACCAGTTCTGTAAAAAGATTTTGAAATGCACGGTAGAAATCTACTCGTGTACTTTCTTAGCATGTAGTTCTTCCTCAGTACAGCCAGCATCTCATAGTCACCTTCCCTTTAAAGAGGGCTGGGGGAAGCCACAAACTAAAAATCCCAATGTTCTGTTTGCTCAGTACTAGTCAGTGTGCCTGTCGCTTGTAGACACATCTTTTCTCAAAGGCAAACACATAAGCTACAGTTCTTTCACAAGAATGTAACATTAAATAAAATAAAAAATATTCAGAAATTATATCCTCTATAGTTCTACAGAGCCATAGTCTTTAAACTAATGGGTGAAACCTTATAGCATGTGAAGTAAATCTCTACAAAGATATTACAGGAGGAGGAGGGGGGGAAGAGGAAGAGGAGGGAGGGAGGGAGGGATCAGTAACGTTTGCGTCAGGTTCAAATGAACCATCCTAAATATAAAAAGATGTTCATTTTATGTGAGAAAACATTCTAGTGACAGAATGCACCTCCTGATGGCACTAACAATAACTACAAATATGCCCTGAATTAGTTACAAACAAATGCATTTACTGTTGGTACTGTAGAAAACCCAAATGTCTCTAAATGAAGAAACGAGACATAGTTTCTTCACCCTACATTAAACTATGAAATGCTGTCTACATCAAGACTGGGCAGGGATAGAAAACGGGAAGGTTAGCATTAGGAGAGGTTACCATCAGGGTAATACTGCTGGTTCATGCCTTCTGGAGGACCTTGTCCACCATGACTGTATTGGTCCCCATAATAGTCTTCCTGGCCTGAGAACTGCTGTGGTGGGCCTGAAAAACCACAACCAGTCAAGACGTAAATCATTTGTTCTCTATGGCATCACAGGCGTTCTTCCTAATCTCATGCTACGAGAGACTACTCCTCAGCTGTAGACCCCTCCAGTGCTCTGGCCCTTCTGACACTCTTAATGACTTCCACACACACTTACATATACACACAGCAGGTCCACAAGTCACATTTACAAAGTCAATCTAAGACCATACAAATACTATCCAACAATACCAACTCAGACAAACAGCCTCTCAGAGGGGCTGAAGCTGGTAGGAAGCTCGTTTCTTTTGGCTTTAGTTAGAGCACTTTGTAAAATTGGCTTTGTTCTTGGTCATATATTTAGTAGCTTCTTTAAAAAGGCATTTTCTGTTGTAAATTTTGATAGAAAGCTTTATGATGTAATAGTTTCCTAAAAAATACCAGATAAAAGGAAGCTGTGTGCTGGGAAGCTCCTCTATGCCTCAAGACTCCTGCATCCTAAACCCTGCTACCTTAGGGGTGTAAGGGGAATCCAAAAAAGCCCTCGATTTACCTAGATAAAAAGTTCATTAAAACATAAAGCCTTTCAATTGCTGTTATTTACATTAAGCAAGGAACGGTCCAAATGGCCTCTCACCCTGCTGCGGTGGTCTATATGGAGGCATCTGTCTCTGGCCCATCATGTGGTTGCCTTGGTTAACTTGACCCATCATGCCCATGGGGGGCTGCTGTCCTTGGTAGTGCTGCCCACCTCCAGGTGGCATGTTGTACTGCTGCGAAGGAGGCTGCTGATGCATCATGGGACCTGAGGATATATAAAACATTAACACACAATATTCTGGTATAACACTTCAACATCTTAAGAAAGATGCAACAATGTCTTATAAGTCACAAAATGTGCAATCTAGCAAAGGAAACAGTTCAAGGATGAGTGAGTCTTTGCACAAAGCTCACACACCCAGAGTTCAAGGATGAGTGAGTCTTTGCACAAAGCTCACACACCCAGATTCACGGGCAAGGAAAACAAGCAAATCTCAGGGCCACTGACGTCATTTTCCAAAAGTCAAAATGTAGACAGTAAACAACCTCTTCCTGAACATGGGCATTTTCTACACCGTGTTACCTATACCATCTTTCAAGCTGGGCGGTGGTGGCGCACGCCTTTAATCCCAGCACTTGGGAGTTCGAGACCAGCTTGGTCTACAGAGAGAGTTCCAGGACAGGCTCCAAAACCACAGAGAAACCCTGTCTTAAAAAACCAAACAAAAAAAAAAAAAAAAAAAAAAAAAAAAAAAAAAAAAAAAAAAAAAAAAAAAAAAAAAAAACCTATACCATCTTTCCAGACAAAGTATCTTACTATAGTATTAGAAAACCTAAGAAAAGTAAAGCTCCACAAATGTTAAACCAACAAAAGAAACAAACTTCTGGATTTCCATTTCATTCTTTTTTTTGCAGAGGAGAGATAAAGATTTATTTACTTGCACGTATGCAAGCTTGCAGGATTTCTGCACATTATATATACATGCAGGAGCCCAAGGAGGCTGGAGAAGGGCATGGGATCCCGCAGAGCAGGGAGCAAGAATGCTGGGAAGGGAAATCAGGTCCTCTGGAAGGGCAGCAAGCACTCTGACCCTACCTTTATTCTTCTTAATAGACATTTATTCAACTCTGGTAGGTAGAAACCTGTAAAAGCACTTCACAAACAGATAAGCTGAACAATTTGAGGACAAAATTTCAAAAAAGAATCTTTCCCTTTCCAAAATCTTAAAAGTTTTATAAACTTGAAATCAAAGGACTAAAATGTTTCTTTTTTAAGTTAAAATGTATTCTGTGTGTATGGGTGTGTGCCTCTATGTACCAAGTGCCTGCATACCCAGAGGTGGAAGAGGACACAGATCCCCTAGAACTGGAGTTACAAACACTTGTTGGCTACCATGTGGGTTCTGGGAACTGAACCAGAGTCCTTTCTTTCTGAGGGCAGCTAAGCCTTCTCTTCAGCCTCCAGGACTGAAGTGAAATTGAATGAAACTTATGCCCTGGCAATGCTGAAGCAGGTATGGGCGGTCCGTATATGGTAGTTCTGTTGAACTTGTCCATATTGGGTTTCATGGTCTAAGTTGGTGAGGACGACTGACCAGGTCTCTTCCTCAAGAGGGCACCAGATCTCATTACAAGGGCTGTGTAAGCCACCATGTGGTTGCTGGGAATTGAACTCAGGACCTTTGGAAGAGCAGTCAGTGCTCTTAATCACTGAGCCATCTCTTAAACCCTCTCACCTTGCCTCCCCACCCTAAAAACTACCAGGAAAAGGAATGTAATAGAGCTTGGCTCAGAAAACAGACCTATACAGTCTCCAGAGAGAGAGGCCAGGACACAGAAGGGCCACTGCTGCAGCACACAATGAGGATCTGCCGTCCCACGCTGTCACCTAGCAGTGCAAACTGTCCCCTTAGAGGGCCTCAGAGCTCCCCACTCTACTCTCTCACCACTGCAGTCTCGGGAGTGTCGTCTGTGGATCCCACTTATCCTCACTCAGGGGTGACAAAGTACAAAAGAAAAAGACCAGAGAGCATAGGGAAGTTCTCCAGACAAAAGCGACACAGATGAGTGAGAGGCTCGTTAATAATTTAAACAAACATTATAACAGCCAAGCGAGCCCACTAGTCTAAGTTTCCAGGAACAACGTGAGCCTGAAACTTTATCTCCCTGACAATGTGACCAACTGTTTGGTCTCAAGAAATGTGTTTTCAGAGCTATTTTTTTTTCCTATCCACTTTTGTCTGTTTGGCTTTGCTTCAGATTCTTTTTTCTCTAGTTTTTAATTTCAAAACTATACACTTTCCGAGCTTACTCTGAAGTTTTCAATGCGGAGATGAGCTCCTCAGAGCTAGGAGAAGGTGGCTCAGTAAGAGGCGAGGAAGCAAGCACGAGATCCGGCACAGAAACCCTCAAGCCTTCACTCGCACTTCCCATGACCCTCTGACAACCAAGGAATCCAGACACCAAGACCAGACAGCTAACAGTACTCAGCAAAGGGACAGACAGACCTCAAGTCCAAGGTCAAAGTGCATGCCTGCTTTTTTCTACATTTTTTTTCCACTTGCGCTTCTCAAAAATAAGGTTTAACAGAGTTCACAGACCCAGAGCAAACTTGGCCACAGGAAAGGTCTAAAACAGCCATTCATTTCACTGAATTTATTGCCAAAAAATAAAAATTTGAGAATTTAAATGTGCAGCATGCACATGCCTAGAGTCTGAAGAGGCACTGAAGTCCCTGGAACTAGACTTACAACTGCTCTGTGGGTGCTGGGAACCGAACCCAGGTCTTCTAAAACAGCAGCAAGTGTTCATCCCACTAGACTCATAAACTTAAAACTCTCAAGTACATTTTCTATATGATAAGGTATTTTTGATGCTATTACTCATAATTTTATTGACAACCTCACTGTGCCTTTGTATAATTTCATTTTCAAGAAATTAAGGCTTCTTTACCTTAGTTTTGGTCTAAAAAATTTTTTCAAAGAACTCTTAGCTTAGAAGTAACAGTTATAGTTAAACCACATCTGTATACTGGAGCCAAAATGAAGAGGGGTGGAATCCACAAACATCCAGCACAACGACACTCGAAAGTTCCTCCAGGAGAAAAGCAGTTCCAACAGAGTCACAGCCAGGCAAGGCCACACCATGAGCCCTGTCTCTTAGGACTGCCAGCAGCTCCAATCCCAAAGAGATCAACCACCACTTTCCTTTATTCTGTCACTTCCCTCTTGGGACCTTGACACCATTCAGATCAGGCTCTGCACCACCCTCTGGAAGGCTTAACCACAGAAACCTGAGAACCCCCCTTGTCATTGTTTAGAATGCATGTTGTTTTCCTAACACGCCAATGGAAACAAAGGCTATCAATTCAAAGAATGCACACTACAGAGTAGGAAAGGCTTGCAAAATGAATCCATTACAGATAATCATTTTCGGCAAATAACAGCAACATGTCCTTTTTCCCTTCACAGATATTCCTTGTTTTTACATAAATTATTTTGATATTGGGTATACTACAAAGTATGATAATACATAAAGATATATAATACTTTATTAACCTAGAATATATTTTCAAGTTATCTGCAAAGGACATAAAACAAATACTCACCATCCATTTTGAATTTTACAACTTACCACATCATTTATAATTGCAATTCTATATTAAACACATGAAAAATAGCCCCAAATGCTACATCTTATATTACTGGAATCCTTAACTCCAGTGAGAATTTTGTCAATAAAAATATTTGAACGCTTCTTATTCTGTAGCAGGCCAAGGCCAGGCACCTGAGTGACTGACAGGTGACTGGTACTGTACCATCACACTCAAGACAAAAAGAACTTACAGATGTTAGAGTTCATTAACTTGTGAAGAAAATGAAACGGTGTTATTTTCAAGACATTTGTCAGAAACGCGCACATCTGTCCACCACTTCCGTCTTCAGACACTGTCTTTCCAGGCAGTTACTTACATTAACCATTCTCGACAGCTGGGACTCTCGGTCCTAACGATCCTGTCTTCTAGGGGACATTCAGCAAGGCAGAGACACTCTTGGGGGTCCAAGAGGGAGTAAGAGGCACAACAGTCGCCGATATGTAGAGGACAGATACACAGACAAACAATTCCTTGACGTGTTGCACAGTCCCCTTAACAAGGAATTAGCTACACCCTCAAAACTGTCAAGAGCAGAGAGGAAAGAAACTCTGGGTTTGCACCGGCATCACAGGCACCTACACAAGTACTCCAAGAACTAGATTGTGAAGGATTACTAGGGACTGAAAAATAAAAAGGAGTGTAGCGTGGATCAATAAACCTAACAACAGACAAAGCTAGAGTTTATTTTAGTTAGCCACCCCTCAGAACTAGACTACACAATGACTCACAAAGACAGTCAGTCAGTGGTAAACATCTCTTGTTGCCTGAATTGACTTCCAAAATTCTCCATGTGTGTGGCAACACATTGTGCTGCGAAAGAACCCTGTCTACCTAAGTGCTAGGTGGAGTACATCTGAATACCTAGGCTTGATTTAGAAAGAGAGCTCAGTTGGCACACTGCATGCCTAGCACACATAGAGCCCCAGACCGGATCCCCAGCACTATGTAAGCCAGGTAAGAAGACGCATGCCTGTAGGCATGCAGGCAGAAGGATCAAGCATCAAAAGTCATCTCCAGACAGCCACAGGCTGGAGCTAACAGTCTGGGCTACGAAGCAAGGAGGTCCATGGGAGGACTTGGAGGAAAGAGCAGGAACGGGAAAATGCTGTAATTATTTTACTATTTAAAAAAAATCATAACTGTACAATAGTACAGAAGGACATTGGTTTTTTAATTTGTTATGGCAGAAGGACATACTGTCAATCAACACACATAATACAGTGTGACCAAAGCAAAACAACATCTGACCGTCTTAAACAAAGAGCATAAGGGAAAAACAATACGCAATTATGTAATGAATGCTACTAAGATTTCTCTCGGCAGCCTAGGTGTGCGTATGGGATAATACAAAGCATGCCAGGTTTGGAGGTGATTCCTGGCTGTGTCTATGCTTCATCTTCCGTTTTCATATTAAACACAGGTTAACTTTGGTTTTTTTTTGTTTTTTTGTTTTTTGGTTTTTCGAGACAGGGTTTCTCTGTGGTTTTGGAGCCTGTCCTGGAACTCGCTCTGTAGACCAGGCTGGTCTCGAACTCACTGAGATCACCTGCCTCTGCCTCCCGAGTGCTGGGATTAAAGGCGTGCGCCACCAACGCCCGGCCACAGGTTAACTTTGATGACAGGAAAGCGATATATCGTAACAAAATATCTGAACTACAACTGAAAGGTTGCAATACTCTTCAAACTCTTTATCTCAGCAACTGCGGTATCAGCATATTCTTAGGACCCCAGTCTTATGGGGAGGAAGAACAAAGATGGCATGACTCGCTTATTCAGAACATGTTACCAGGCTTCAGGTAACTCTTTTGTTTGTTAATTTTCTATTCTCAAAATTTAGTTAGTGAATCATGACTTGGGATCTGCCCCACAGCAGTAAAGCCAGTACTGGAAACAGTCCCCTTTAATCCCATACACTATAATCAATTCAATTTCTAAACTAGAGGTCCTATACTTCCTAAACCTAGTTTGAGTTGGAGTCATGAGGCAGAAGTCATAACTAGAGATACAGATTAATCATGAGGGCAATCTATTAATCAAATCTACCTAACGGAGCCCACAATACTACATATGCATCTTCTCACATCCATGCCAGGTGAGTGATGCCTCTTGGTGCTCAGAGACAACAGAGGCAGCACCCCTGGAGCCCCTCTGGATGCTGCCTGTGCACTCGTCCGCTTCTTGATGGGATGCATTCAGTTGAATTACTCAAGTTCTTCCAAAAGTCACAAGACCTAAAGAGGTTAGAAAACCCTCACCTCTCCACTCAGAAGTGAAGTGAGTCTTAGTGACCAGAAATAAATTAAGAGGATTGATGGAGGAGGGTCATCTGTCTATGTGTTACTTTCATTGGTTAATAAAGAAACTGTCTTGGCCCTTTGATAGGACAGAAAATTAGGTAGGCAGAGTAAACAGAACAGAATGCTGGGAAGAAGGGAAGTGAGGCAGATGCGATGAAGCTCCGACCCAAGATGGATGAAGGCTAGAATCTTCCTGGTAATCCACAACCTCGTGGTGCTATACATATTAATAGAAATGGGTTAATCAAGATGTGAGAGTTAGCCAGTAAGAGGCTAGAGCAGTGTTTAAAAGAATACAATTTGTGTGTTGTTATTTCAGGTGTAAAGCTAGCCATGTGGGAGCCAGGCGGGGACGAAAAGCAGGCCTGCTCGCCTCATCACTACAGAGGATATAGCTGCAATAAGACAATTGAAAAAAAGCAATGTGAATGCTTTACGTTCATCTATCATCTAAAAAGAAAAAGTCTGAAAAACTCTGACCAAATGGCCTCATATAAAGCCGGAGGGCAGTCGGGCAGGGGACAAGTTAGAACAAAGTATAATGAAACACACAGATGACAGTACCACACTGGAGCCCAGTACTTTATATGCTCATTTATAAAATCCATTTCAATATTCAAAGTCCAAAGGAATTCCACAATTTTACTACTCTGTCTTACAATCCTGTGAGGCCTCAGGACATCAGCACCAGTGGTATAAGCTAGCAGATTATTTCTCCACTTCTTAAGCAAATAAAAGATAAAGATATATACATATACATATATATAAAGATATCCATAAATTTATTTTATATGAGCTTGTAAAAATTAAAATTTTAAAAATTTGGGAGTTAATTTTTCCCCATTAATTTCAAATTCAAAGTAGAGATGTGGGAGGGGCAACAAAATCCTTATAGCAATTTACAAAGGAAGCTGGGGGAAGCTGCTAGAATGAATGCAGAGTCCTGCAGAACTCATTTAGAAAACTACTGCAACTGGGAGGTGGCAGGGGGTAGGCTGAGAAGCAGCTTGGTGAGAAAATACTTGTCCAGTACGTATGCACCTATGGGTACAACCCCAGCAAGAAAATCTAAAGAGAAAACTACAGCATAATCACTCAGTTCATAAAAATATCATTAAGCATTAATTACAAACATATTATTATATTTTATATAATATATTACAATCTATAAATACAATATATAATATAATGAATATATAAATTATTATATATACAATTAATATATAAAATATATTAT